>NC_142599.1:34069946-34225780 GCF_965207765.1 Zootoca vivipara
TTGGAAGATTCAGGACAGACAAAAGAAAGTCCTTCACGCACCACAGAGAGTTAAACAGTGGAACTCACTCCCACAAGGCGAGTGGTGGCCAGAAACTTGGATGGCTTTAAGGCCTGCGGGCAGGGAACGCCTTGTTTTAATTTGCAGTCCACAAGCCGCTCTGCGAACCCTTTGGCTTAAAAAAGGGAGTCCAACTGCTCTAAATAAGTAACACTGAGCGGGGGTTGTGGTTCTTAACTACACTGTTAAAATCTTTGCCAAACGGGACAGGCTCTGCCTGGTGTCTAAAAGAAAGCTATAAAGGTGTGCTCCTTGGCTGAGCAGGGATTTTGAACCCAGGTCTGCATCCCGGTCACTGAATCCCAACAATCTAACTGTTACACCTCACTGGTTCTTTCTTTGTCTCAATTTTCCTGCACTGGAACATAGGAAACTGCTTAGTACCGAGTCAGGCCATGTCGCTTAGAATCGCCTGCACTGACTGGCAGTGGCTGTCCAGGATTTCAGACAGGGGATCTGGAGATGCCTGGGTTTGAACCTGGGACCTTCTGCATGTGAAGCAGCTGCTCTACCACTGAGCTATGATCCTTCCCTTAAATAATAGTAAGATGTTATTATTCCTCATGGTGCCTCCTATCAAATCAGACCACTGGTCTGTCTATCTCGGTATTGTCTACCTCAGGGTTTCCCAAACTTGGGTCTCTAATTGTTTTTGGACTACAATTCCCATCATCCCTAGCTAGCAGGACCAACATTCAGGGATGATGGGAATTGTAGTCCAAAAACACCAGTGTTTGGGAAACCCTGATCTACATTGACTGGCAGCCACTCTCCAGGGATTCAGATGGAGAAGGAGGGGGGGGCTCTCTCCTAGTCCTATGTGGGAATGCTCGGTGCCTTCTGCATGCAAAGCAGATGTTCTACCCTTCCCTTGGGCCAACGACCCCCTGCTGGATTGCTGATACATGCTTTCATTTTCTTTTGCCCCTCCCTGGCATCTGTTAGCTTGTGGGGAAGTTCAGATTAAAACAACAACAACAACAAAACCATATTATTATTATTTCACATAAAACAGGAATGTTGAAAGGGGCATCAGGGAAATGGAAAAGTTTAGGAACCAGACATTCAACAGGAACAGTTTTGCCGCCTCCCTTCAGCATCATTTTTTATTTTTTGCCAAAACTGCACCAGTTGGATTTTTGTGTGTCAGGTTGCTGTGAAAGGCATGGGGGTGAGGGGAGTGTGCTGGGGAGGTCCGAAACAAATGTGTAACTCTACCCCACACAGCCTTAGCTTTCGGTCCCAGAGCATTGCGATCCAGATCTGCCCACCCCCCTTCCTTTCCTTGCCGAGGCTGTGAATGCAAACGCTTCTGCTTGCTCCCTTGACAGCTTAATTGCAATTTTGGGAAGTGGCTGACAGGCGTTGGAAAACAAGAAGCATGACTTGAGTAAAGAGGTCGTTGGGAGGATCGATCGAAGGAGGGAGAGAGCGAGAGGATAATGTACTGCACAGAAAATATATTTTACGGCGGGGGGGCGGGAGAGAGCGAGAGCGCATGTTTAGTCGGCCGCAGATCTCTGTGCCAACTTTGTCCTTGCGCCAGCATGGCTCATGCAGGCAGCATCACTTGGGGGCAGGATGAGGATGAAGATATTCCTGGAGGAAGGGTGCCCTTGAGCCTAGAGCATCATGTTTCCCTTTCTGATTGTGAGACTACATCATTGGAAGTCTTTTAACAGAGTTTGGATGGTCATCTGTCAGAGATTATTTAGCTGTGAATCCTGCCTTGCAGGGGGTTGGACTAGATGACCCATGGGGGTCCCTTCCAGCTCTATGGTTTTACTTTGATAAACTTGATTTAATTGCCCTTTAACACCAACTCTAATTCAGGGATGGGGAACCTGCAGCCCCCCAAATGTATTATTATTATTATTATTATTATTATTATTATTATTATTATTATTGATAGATCAGTTGGTTAGACTAGAGCATGGTGCTGATAATACCAAGTTTGTAGGTTCGATCCCCAAATCGGACAGCTGCATATTCCGGCATTGCAGGGGGTTGGACAAGTTATGATTCTCAGCGTCCCTTCCAACTCCACAATTCTATGATGATGATTTAAGCTCATCACCTACTTTTCACCGTCAGGTCCCAGCAGGACAGCTCCCAACAGTTTAAAATTAAGTATTAAAAACTCTTAAGCCAGGATCAAACCATACTTTATTATTCCAGCTTTTGAACTAACCATGATTTACAACTACGTTTATCATCCCAGACCATTAGGCAAGCTAGCTGGGGCTGATGGGTCCAAAGATATCAGGTAGGCCAGAGGTTCCCCATCACAGCTGTACACTGGTACCTTGGTTCTCAAACGCTGAAAACCTGGAAGTAAATGTTCCTGTTCTCGAACATTTCCCGGAAGCCGAACATCCAATGCGGTTGTCAGCTATTGTTTCTGGGGCGCCTGCACCAATCAGAAGCTCTGTCTTGGTTTTCAAACATTTCGGAAGCCAAACAGACTTCTGGAATGGATTAAGTTTGGCACTTTGGTTTTTGCTATTTATTTTGCATTTTTGTTTTTGAGACTTTTTCGGTTAATTTGTTTTTGTGACTGTGTGGAACCCAGTTCAGCTACTGATTGGTTGGTTGGTTTGTGTGACTGTGAAAATGGATAAAAGCCCCCCATCCAAACAATGACTATAATCAGTGCAGGTGAGAAAAAATAATGATCAATTTTTATCATCTACAATACTGTCTTATTTATTTTATAGTACAGTACATTGATTATTGCTTTCATTTTATGGATCCATGGTCTCGTTAGATAGTAAAATTCATGTTAAATTGCTGTTTTAGGGGTTGTTTTTTAAAAGACTGGAATGAATCCGTTTTGCATTACTTTCTATGGGAAAACACTCCTTGGTTTTGGAACGGACTTCCGGAACGGATTAAATTTGAGAACCAAGGTACCATTGTAAAACAAAGCCCATAGATTTGTGACACCCTGACAAGCTGATCGTATCCTATCAGTTGTATCTTATAATTTGTGGGGGAGGGAAAAGCTTACTCCTCTCTCTCTCTCTCTCTCTCTCTCTCTCTCTCTCTCTGTCTCTCTGTCTCTCTGTCTCTCTGTCTCTCTGTCTCTCTGTCTCTCTGTCTCTCTGTCTCTCTGTCTCTCTCTCCTCCTCCTCCTCCTCACAATTTTTGTTACTTGTGTCAGATGGCAGCAAGTGGGCATGACCAGTCACCCTGGCAAAACATGCTAGCTTTGCCTTGGCAAGGTGGACTCTGCCTCTGCTTCTTCTATTCTTGGCAGACTGCTCGACAGTTTGGGCTGTATTCAAGCGTCACACGCAAAACAAGGCTTGTTTTTGTTTTTTACACCTGAACCTTTTGGGCACTTTCCAATGCAATGCTAAATGCTTCTGGCATGAGCTGGCATGAGCTAGAGGCTCCTGTCTTCCTCCCTCTTAGGGTGCCTCTGGGGTGGAGAAGGTTCCATCTTTGCTTTTAAACTAGACAGAGTTCCTTGTTATGCCAGAACGTAGGGAAACACTGGTTAGTTTAAATGAGCCATGAGGTTTACACTGCTGCTGGGTGGTCAGGGATAAGGAGAGCTGGAGTCCAATAATATCTGGAGGGTTGAATGTTCCCCAACCCTGGTTTAAACGGACAGAGAAGGAAAGGTTTGTCAACTCAAGGATTGCAATTCCATATGAGCAGCTTTTGGAGCGGAGAGGACCATGGCTAGAGCAATGGATGTGACTCTTGAGCAGAGCAATGGATGTGACTCTTCACTGAGCTATGGCCCCTTCCCTAAAACACAGGGACAGAGGAAGCTGCCTTATACCAAGTCAGACCATAGGATTCACCTTAGCTCAGTACTGTTTATTTACACTGACTGGCAGCAGCTCTCCAGGATTTCAGGCAGGGGGCCTTCTTCCACCCTACCTGGAGATGCCAGGGAGTGAACCTGGGACCTTCTGCAACAAGTACGGTAGATGCTGTACCACTGAGCGATGGCACTCATAGTAATAATTTATTATTATTTATACCCCACCCATATGGCTGGGTTTCCCTAGCCACTCTGGGTGGCTTCCAGAAGGATATTAAAATACAACAATCTATTAAACATTAAAAGCTTCCCTAAACAGGGCTGCCTTCAGATGTCTTCTAAAAGTCTGGTAGTTGTTTTTCTCTTTGACATCTGGTGGGAGGGCATTCCACAGGGGGTTGCCACTACCGAGAAGGCCCTCTGCCTGGTTCCCTGCAACTTGGCTTCTCGCAACGAGGGAACCGCCAGAAGGCGCTCGTCATTGGACCTCGGTGTCTGGGCAGAACGATGGGGGTGGAGACGCTCCTTCAGGTATACTGGACCGAGGCAATTTAGGGCTTTAAAGGTCAGCACCAACACTTTGAATTGTGCTCGGAAACATACTGGGAGCCAATGTAGGACATTGGCAGCAGAGACAACAAGAATAGAGAAATGAGATCGCTGTGTTTGGGGCCTGGAAGATGGGAGCTGTGGGGGAAACCATTGGGTGAGTGGTCTATGATTCATATGTTGCTTCCTTTCATAACACATCACACCCGATGCATAATGAATGGTGCAAGCTTGCCCATGAAGTCATGAGTTGTTGCTGCATAGGGGCTGGGGTTTGGTGGGTGGGTGAGGGAAAGAGCGCAGGCAGAAAGAGATCTGAAGAATCATATGAAAAGAGACAATAATATAGATATAGAATGTTGCTTATGGGATTTCAGCAGTGGTGCTTGGAAGGTCATGCAAGGGCAGCCCAGACCCCTCGAGGCTCACAGAAGACCTGCCTGTCACTCATCACCCTTCTCTCCTCCGTCTTCCTTTCATCGCTCTACATTTGAATACAATATTTCTCTCTCTTTTACACAGGAAATGGGGAGCCTGTGGGCCTCCAGATGTTGCTGTACTACAGCTTCCATCATCCCAGACTACCTGGCCCGGACGGGAGTTGGAATCCAGAGGGCCCCAACTTCTCCATCCCAGCAAAAGAGAGAAAGAAGAGTTGTAAAGATCTCTTCTCTTCAGGAGCGAGAATCCTCTAAAGCAGAAGTTGGGAACTATGGGCCCAGGGGCCATATGCATCCCTCCGGGCTTCCCTGGGACCCTCCTCAAGCTGCACACCCACCCATGCCACACCCCTCACTAACCCTGCATAGCTTTCCCTGGCTATAATGTGTCATTGACCTCTGATAATGCTTCTTCCTTGTGGAATGGAGGACAGAGAAGTGTGTCTGTGAAGATGCTCACCTACTGGTCATTGGTAAAATCAGCCACATTTTAAAAAGTAGTTACATGGAAACAACTAACCTTGATCTATTCAGGAATGGGGAAACTGTGGCCTTCTAGACGCCATTGGACTCCGGTTTCCATCATCCCTGACCACGGGCCAGGCAGGATGGCACTGACGGGGAGTTCAGCAACATCTGGAAGGACAAAGGCTACCCAACCCTGAACTGATTGCAATAATGATGCTTGCTGTACATGTATAGCATATTTCACATGGGCAAAGTCTGTTGCATACATAAAGCAATCCTTAGGACAGTCTTGCAGGGCAGACAAGGGAAAATGTTATTTCTCCTAATTGACTTGGGTGGGAGGGGCAGTGCTGAAGCAGAGAGGTGGGGAATGGTACCTGTGGGTGAGCTGACAATGGACTCAGTTGCTTAGCCACCAGGGACCCTGGAGTCCTTTGGAGTCTGGATGCTGGAGGCTAGCAGTAACTCACAAGTAACTGTGGTTCATCCCTCTTCCTCGCTACTGCTGCTGCTGCTCTGTGCAGCTCTCCTGGAATTCCCTCCGAGACTTAACTGTATATACAGCACACACACATACACCCAACTACATGATTAACTGCGATTCCTCTTGACATGCATGAGAGAGGAAAGGATGTAAAGTTGCCCTTCTACAATGCACACACGGAATGGATTTGCCTGCCAGAACAGGCATTGCAAATTCGAAATTACCTACACAATGTTGATAAAGTTCTGCTTGCATGAGCATCGTCTGATCCTCGTCAGGAATGTGACAGAAGTTTATAAGATCAGGAGTGATGTGATGTTGAAGAGAATGTAGTGTGAAATGTTTCTCTCTCCCTCTTCTCTCTCTCTCCTTCTCTCTCTCTACTTCCGCCACTCCTCTCTCAAAGCACTATCCCTCAAAATGGGCTAGGTAGGCATTTCCTTTTAGAGAAACGGCTGGATTTCCTTTTAGAGCAGGTAGGGGGAACCTGCAGCCCTCCAGGTGTTTCTGGTCTTCAACTCCCATCATTCCTGACCGTTGGCCATGCTGCCTGGCACTGATGGGAGTTGGAGTCCGACGACATGTGGATGGCCGCATGTGCATTTAATATGTGATCCCTGATGGGTTGGGACATGTGTCTAGGAAATAGGTTGGTAGCTTCTGGCCCTCCTGATGTTGCTGGACTCCAGCTCATCATCATTCCTGACCATTGGTCATGCTAGCTGGTCCTGATGGGAGTTGGAGTCCAAGAATATATGGAGAACCAGACATTCCCCGTTCCTGATCTAATAAAAAACCCTCTAGAATTCTGCTCTGTGGCTTTGTTTGAGAGAGTTTGATGGACATACAGGGTTCTTCTTTGTTGAATCCAGTGTCAAGGTTGCTCTACTCCACAATAGGAGATGGATCATGTTCATGAAGAACAGGACTTTGGGCATGTCATTAGCTGGAAAATGTTGTGTGCGAGGCATCTATAAGGGGAGGGAATCTACAGGTCAACACAAAACAGCAAGAACCTAAATATAAGGCATCTAATTTATCTACTAGAAGCTGCAGAGTACCCATATGTTAATCCTGCTGTCTACCCTCTCTGCATGCTCCCTCATTTTAAATATTGTGGGGTGTTGTTGTTTTTTAAATGAATATCTCACTCCCCCTGCAATCCACCTCAAACCAGCTTGCATTTAAAAAACCACAAGTAAACCAGAACATTATGTATTAAAAGAAACCCTTCACAGTAACAGCCAAATTAATCTAGGCCTATAAGGCCCAGTTTGTGCAACTGCACCATTCAGATACTTAGTAAAGGGCCCCTTCTGTAACAGGAGCGGGGAGCCTGTGCCCATCAAGACATGGTTGGACAATGATTCCCATCACCCCGACTATCAGCCAGGCTGGCCAGGGATGATGGGAGCTGGAGTCCAGTGATGTCAGGAGGACTGCAAGCCCCCATCCCCTATTCAACGCTGTCTCCAATTGCCATAAAACTGTCCTCTCATAGAAGTCTTGCAAGTACCCAATACCCAGTGGAGGCTAGTCAATTGGGGCAAGCGAAGGCACTTCCCCACCAAGCCTAGTGTGCCCCCACCTGCCTGCCTTTTTACTCATCACCAGGCCAGGGGTGGCCCTGCCTGTCGGCATCCTTAGTCTCAGTGATGCCCCTTATAGAACTCAGCAGGGAAGAGGAGGGTGGGGACAAAACTATAATCAGCTAGCTCTGCCTGTCATTGGCTCTGACTCCGCCTACTATCGGGCTCCCTGCCTTCTGCCCCACCAGCCCCAATGAGCCCCAGCCACCAAAGCCAATAACCGCCAGATCACCATCTAGCGCTCATATCAACCTCTCCTCCATCCTCATATCACTTAGAAGATCCTCCGGCATATACGGGTTCTCCCCTTCTCCCTCTCTCCTCCTTTCCTTCTCCCTCTCTCATCGTGCCTGGGGTTATGAACTTTCCAGCTCCTGCAGCTGCCCCTTGCTGGAAGACAGATGGAGCTAGCTGGACTGTCAGGCAGAGCCCGTCCCCTGGAGTTTCCCTGGGGCTATCCTCCAGCTGTAAACAGTCGTGCCTAAGGGGAACCTGATCTCAGCCCCGATCCTGCTGCCCCACTCCCCAACCTCTTTCGCTTTGCCTAGTGCGGTTCCTCGGGTGGAGGATGGGCAGATAAATGACCTTCCCAGATTCCCCCCTCCCGTTTTTTTTCCTTTCTTTTCTTTTTTCTTTTTGAGGAGAGGGAAACTTCAACATGAGCTGGCCTGTTGAGATGGAAGTCGCCTTGCCCACCCTAAGTCCTGGTTAGGCAGGAGCTGGACGGGGCGAGCTGGCTTCCCCGCTAAGCCATCGGCGGCCTGTCAAATCTCTGCCCAGCTGAGTAACTGACGTATTTTTCAAGAGCATCATTTGGAGACACAATAAAAATAGAAGCTCGTACTCGCGACCGGCAGCGACTCCCTTCCCTAGGAAGCCGAGAGGAGGAAAGGGCGCACTGTCTGATTCAAACAAAGCCTCTGCTTTAATTCAGAGTAGGACGCTAGTGTTGGGGAAAGGGAGCCCTAAACGCTATAGGGAAAGGAGCGGGGTTACACTTACTTCTCAGGATCCCAAGGAGGCAAAAGCAGATCAGAAGAGCCATTGAAGCGGGTGGGCGAGGAATCTTCTCCCTCAAAATAAATACATTGCCTCTGTCCTTTCGCGTTCCAACCCCCACTCCAGTATGGGGGGTTACAATCCAAGTGGTGCAGGCGGTTCCGGCAGCTCCTAGGATTGAATGAGGTGTGTGTGTGTGTGTAGGTGGGGAGAATGCAGAGAATGGAGGCTTCTCTGAGTTGTTTTAGGGGGGCACCGCAATCTCTAACCCAGCCCAAGTTCCTTCCAAGTCGCCCCCCACCTTTCGGCCGCTGTCCGTGGTGCTGAAGTCCAAGCCGGCGCTTCCTCTTTCGGGGCAACGGCGCGCTCTCCGTGGTGCTGGAGCGCTTTGCCGCTGTCCCTGGTGCTGAACGGACCGTCAGCCCCGCCGGAGAGCCATGCGCAAAAACCCGGGAGCCCCCATCCACTCACCCACCTACCAACCTACCCACGCACGCCCCGATCTCGCCTGGCTCGCCAAGGCGATGCGCAGGAGAACCTGTGAAGGGGCCGAGGCGAGATGATGCTCGAGAGGGGGGGGAGAGAGAGAGAGAGAGAGAGGAAAGTGCCAGGATGCTCCAGGCTCTCTACATTTGGCGTCCTCTCTTTCTCCAGCGCCTTGGCTCCGGCTGCTCCCCTTGACGCAGAGGCCACCCCTGAGGAGCTGGTGAGCGCTGGCTCTTACGTCCCCGGAACACACGGCCGATCCAGGTCCGCGGGGACCCATCTGCCGTCTGCCGCTAGAGGCGGAGGGCGGGGGGCGGGGGGCGCGCAGTAGCTGCCCTTTTCCCAGCGCAGGGGTGTGGAAGCGAGTGCCTCAGAAGCTCGGAGATGAAGATGCACAGGACCACGCCGGCATCCTTACGACTGGCCTATACCGAGCCCTCCTGATGAAGCGCAATGCTCTGTGTATATTCAGGATATGGAGGAAAGTAGAAATCTGAAGGATGGGAGAAAGATGGGCTAAGATACAGCTAAGATATTTGCTTGCATTTAGGCGGCTCTCTCTTTGTGTGTGTTATTTCCTTTGTCGCGCAGACATAAAGGTACGGATATGGGGAGTGGGAGAGACAAAGTCTTAATGCTCCGTAAACACCCTCTGCCCTGCCTTGTGCGAGTCTGGATGAGTAATGGGAGGGAGGGGGAGACTCCTTCCAGGGGGGAGAGAGAGATAAAGAAGAATGTGTGCACGAGGGAAAGAGAGACGTCGGAAGCTGACTATACTGAGTCAGACCACTGGTCCATCCGGCTCAGTTTTGTCTACATCAGGGGCTCCCAAACTGTGATTTGTGCACCGCACAGGCTTTGTTCAGCAGGCTTTCTTCAGGTGATCCGAGTCACTGCTGCATTAAATATGCATATTGAGTTTCAAATTGCCTTTTTACTTCTTTCTTTCTTTCCTCCTTAAAATTATATTATCTTATTAAATGTATAACAAACAAGACGGACAGGGTATTCCAATGATTCAACAAAAGAGGAAAGGAATTGAGCACGCTCAGGTATAAGGTAAGGAGATGAAAGGTATAAAGAAAAAACCATGAAGAAACTTGTACAGAAGAGGCAACACGGCAGCATCATAAGATAAGACATGAGCAGCAGATCAAAAACTCATATAATCAGAAAGAGTGCTGGATAAAATCGTATTTGGATGGCATTTGCCATCCATGTGACTGTGTCATTAAGTAAGCTATAAAAACCCACTAGACAGTTCAAAGAGTGTGCTTAGCCTCTGAGAACCTGGAGTTGGTGGGTCAGTTATCTGATGTGGCTATAAATAAGGCTTTAAAAAAACCAGCTTGCTTTTTAATTTCATTTTATTGTATTCTGTAGCCTTAGTGCTTTAATTCCAAGATAAAATTAGAAATTACACAGCAACTAGCACAGCCTAGTTCAATTGCTACAATGGGCAGAAATTTCATGACGTGATATGCCAAGGCAGTTGAGCAATATTCAAGTAATCCAATAGTCTACAATGACCAGCAGCCGCTCTCCAAGGGCTCCCCCAAGGGGAGTATCCCCCAGTATCCCTCAAGAAGGATTACTGACAAGCTGGAATGTGTCCAGAAGAGGGCAACCAAAATGGTCAAAGGCTTGGAAACGATGCCTTATGAGGGACGGCTTAGAGAGCTGGGTATGTTTAGCCTGGAGAAGAGAAGGTTAAGGGGTGATATGATAGCCATGTTCAAATCTATCAAAGGATGTCATATAAAGGAGGGCGAAAGGTTGTTTTCTGCTGCTCCAGAGAAGCAGACACGGAGCAATGGATTCAAACTACAAGAAAGAGGATTCCACCTAAACATTAGGAAGAACTTCCTGACAGTAAGAGCTGTTCGGCAGTGGAATTTGCTACCAAGGAGTGTGGTGGAGTCTCCTTCTTTGGAGGTCTTTAAGCAGAGGCTTGACAGGCATATGTCAAGAATGCTTTGATGTTGTTTACTGCTTGGCAGGGGGTTGGACTGGATGGCCCTTGTGGTCTCTTCCAACTCTATGATTCTATGTTCCCAGCCCTACCTGGAGATGCTGGGGGTTGAACCTGGGACCTTCTGCATGCAAAACAGGTGCTCTAACACTGAACTAAGGCCCTTCACTGATGGGACACTCAGTTATACTGTGCCAGACCATTGGTCTCTCTAGGTGAGTAGTGTCTACTCGGTTCCAAATGATAACAGCTCATTCCCAGCCCTAGTTGCAGATACTGGAGATTGAACCTGCATGTAGTGCAAACACTCTACCACTCAGCTACGGGCAGAATCTGTTGCAGTGTGTACATATATAGTATGTAAGCAGAAGCAGGCACTGGAGAGAACTATATACTTCCCACCTTGTAGTATGTGAGAACCAGAAAGTGGAGGTGGAAGGGGAGAGATTTCCTCCCTGTTTATTGTAGGAAAGGGTATTTGTTGTGGTCAAATATGTACAGTAGGCATGCATGAGTGTATTGATTTGATCGTGTGCAAGAGGTCCCATGAGTGTGATTCTGGGTACCTGCACAATAATTCCTGAAGCCTACATGCACCATTTTCTGTTTGTGTGTGAGAGAGTGTGTAACAGGATGATAGTTCTGTGTGCGTCATCCTTCCATCCATTGATGCTGAATGTTAGAAAATTCAGGACTGATGAAAGAAAGGACTTCTTTTTTGTAGTTTGGGAGTCCCGCCTGCAGGAGGCAGTGATGGGCACCAACTTGGATGGCTTTAAAAGATTTGACAAATTCGTGGAGGAGAGGGCTATCAGCAGCTACTGGCCAGTGGTCATTCCTCTGTTGGAGGCATCATACCTGTGAATTCCAGTTGCTGGAGATCACAGGCAGAGTGATTCAGGTCCTGCTTGTGGAATTCCCAATGGAGCATCTTGCTGGCCCCAGTAAGAACAGGATGCTGGACTAGATTGGTCACTGGACTGATTCAGTGGGGTTCTTCTTATGAGTGAATAAGCCACGGTTGTACAATCTGTGTCAACACTCCTTTCCAGTACTGTATTGATGCTTTTGAATTATGGTGCTGGAGGAGACTGTTGAGAGTCCCATGGACTGCAAGAAGATCAAACCTATCCATTCTGAAGGAAATCAGCCCTGAGTGCTCACTGGAAGGACAGATCCTGAAGATGAGGCTCCAATACTTTGGCCACCTCATGAGAAGACAAGACTCCCTGGAAAAGACCTTGATGTTGGGAAAGATGGAGGGCACAAGGAGAAGGGGACAACAGAGGACGAGATGGTTGGACAGTGTTCTCGAAGCTACGAACATGAGTCTGACCAAACTGCGGGAGGCAGTGGAAGACAGGAGTGCCTGGCGTGCTCTGGTCCATGGGGTCACGAAGAGTCGGACACGACTAAATGACTAAACAACAACAACAACATTGCTGTGCTGCTGGTGGGGGAACTCAAGTATGACTTTATGTGTGAGAGAGTGTATGTGTTAGAGTTGTGTGAGCCTTTGTGTGGAGTTAGCTGCACACGGGTATGTCTGTGTGTTTAGTTGACTCCATATGCTTTTATGTGGAAATGTGGAGAACTGATTGGAGAAAGGAGAAACTGAAACAAAAATTGACATGTTTGCACATCCCTAACACACACACACACACACACACACACACACACACACACACACACACCATGACAGCAGAACAGTGCATTTAATGTGCTTCTCTGGCGCACATATACCATTTTGCGTGCTGTCTTGTTTACAAAAATGAAGCCTTCCTGACTGAGAAAGCAACTGGAACACATTGCACTCAATTCTGCTCCCCAAACCACCTAGGGTTTGGCCAGGAAGAGGAATGTGTGGAGAGGGGGAGCTAGACTGAAACCAGCCAAATTCAAAGCAGGCTCCATTTAGGTCAGTCAGGGCTTAACCCACAAACAAGGCCTGATGGATGCCTGGGGAGGGGGCCGGCTGCTGGAGGGTAGGGTAGGCAGGACACAAGAACACATCAGCCAAGAAGCCGCCCACATGAACAGCCTGGTCTTTGTTTTCATTTAGTTGATTGAAAGCATCTGCGCACCTTCATACAAATACACCCCAGGGCAGTTCACAAGAAGAAATGTCCATTTCTTCATACAGGTAGGTAGCCGTGTTGGTCTGGCATAGTTGAAACAAAATAAAAAAATTCCTTCCAGTAGCACCTTACTGGAAAGTCTCATCCTTTGCTATACTAATCGAATCCTGCATACGTTTAACAGAACCACGGTCTTTTTTTTTCAAATGGCAATATTATGCAATGGCAATATTTTGTGGAATATTTGAAGGTTCCATTTGGTTTCAATAGCAAGGTCAACAGCCGTGTTTCTCAAGTTCCTTCCCTGCTCCCCCCCCCTTTCAAACAGCTCCCCTCCCTCATCGGAAAGTCGGGAGGTCAGGAAAGGCAGGCGCAAGGGCAGCCATGCAGATGGCGTCTGGCATTTGCTCTTCTGTTCTAGCCAGGCGTGATGCTCCGGGCCAGAATGCCTGTCCATGCGTGAAGAGCCTATGGAACAGAAAGGCAGGCTGCACAGGGGGGTGGGGTGGGGATGAGCTGGATGAGAAGACAGCGCTCTCCTAGTTAGCTGGGCTAATGGCTTTGTCTGTAGTCAGCTGTAGGAACCGAGAGGCGGCCTCTAACTCACCTGCTTTGCACGCAGAAAACCCCAGGTTCAACCCTTGTCGTCGGCAGGTAGAGCTGGGAATGCCCCCTGCCTGAAACCCTGGGGAACTGCTGCCAGTCAGTGTAGGCAGTGTTGAGTTTGATGGGCTAATGGTTTGATGCTTTTTAAGGCAGTATCCCACATCCCCTCTTTTTTTTGGAGGAGGGCCATAGCTCAGCCGCAGAGCATCTGCTTTGCCTGCAGAAGGTCCCTGGTTCAATCCCCGGAGTTCTGGTACGACATCCGCTGACATCTGTACAAGTGCAACAGCTGTCTGAAATACCCGCGCCTCAGAAGCAACTGTAGTGTGTGTTTTCAAACCAGATGGAAGCTGGTTTGAGGGGGAAACGCATCAAGCGGGTCAGGAGGACCGCAATGCCTCAAGTACTGACTCTCTCCACATGAACCTACCCAGACCCTGAGATCATCCTGTGAGGCTCTTCTTTGTGTACCTCCTCCACGTTGAGGTCCGGAGGGTGGCAACCGAGAACGGGGCCTTTTCTGCAGTGGCTCCCCATTTGTGGAATGCTCTCCCCAGGGAGGTTCGGCTGGCGTCTTCATTATACACTTTTAGTCACCAGGAGATAACGCTCCTCTTCAACCATCCCTTTGGCTGGTACCCTTTTAAATGTGTTGTGAGAGGGGGGAATTCTTGGTTTGTTTTTATTATGTAATTTTATGTTGTGAACCAGCCTAAGATCTAGGGAGAAAAGGTGGTATTTTATTTTAACAACAACAACAATTCTCAAGAAACTATGGCATAGATACACATTGTGGCTCATGTCATGTGTACATGGCATCACATACCGGCAACAGGAGTGCACTGGAGCCAGAGTAATGTGTACACAGACTCAAGCGTTGCCACTGTAGAACTCAACAGGGAGTTCTAGCACCACCTACTGTTGGCCTCCCTACCTTCTGCCCTATCAGTCGCAACAGCCACCAGCCATTGCTGTCTCTCTCTGTGTGTGCGATATACACTCATTTGTATCCTTTTCCCGCCAACCACGGTGCTCTGATGATTCAGCATCATTGGCTTTAATAATTCACAATCGCCCGAGAGTGAGACGAGCGTTTAGCAGGGGAAGCGGGAGCTGGATGATGAGTCAAGTCTAATAAAAGAAGTGGCGGGGACATTGCAAGGAATACAAATGTTGTCCTCCTCTCTTCCTCTCTCCACTGTGTCCTCCCCCCCCAACCCCAACCCCAACCCCCCGATTGTGCTTCCTTTGCAATGCACGAGAAAATGGCCTGTGGGAGAGGGCAGCTCCTGACTCTGGAAAGCTGTGGGTCATTTTTAGTTCTGGATTTAATGGTCATGCAGGCTTCCTCCTTTCTAGATAATGTGTGTTACAGTACTTCACTTATTATCCCCGCCCCGCCACCGATCTCGTATGCATTGCTTTACCTCTTTCAAAATGTGATATATGCCACAAGAGCTCCTGTGTTTGGGGACCCTCCTGCTCATTCCTGCTGAGCAGGGGCCCGGACGTCTGCCTTAAAGGCCTATCCTGACATTGCCACTTCCGCAAAGCAGCTTCTCACATCCATGCCCCCGCCCCAATGTCCATCGATGCCTAAGGCCCTAGCAACACACCTGATCTGGGGCGTGCATCCTCGGAAGCGATTCTAAGCAGGCTTCCTCTCAAAATCAATAGGGCTTACTGCAGGGGAAGTACATTTTAGAATGAGCGTGTTCAACAATAGACTGTTGTGCCCCTTCCAGAAATGCAAAACTTTTAAATTATTGTTTAATTCCCCCCCATAATTTTTAATTTTCATACAGTTTAACAAATTAAATTAAGTTTCAATGCAATATCCCCTTAGCATTTTAACTTCCAACCCTTATTTCCATGATGTTTCTGTTCAAGTCCTTTACCTTAAATACAATACTTTTTCTACAATGTGTATCACACATTACGTTCCTTTACCATTCTCCTTCCATTTCTGCGCATACAGAATTCTAGCTGCGGCGGGAGCATACATAAACAATTTAACCAAATTCTTGTGTGTGGGGGGGAATCTCTCCCCTATTATTGTTACAAAAGTGCAAAACTTTTAAAAATTGGTTCTAAGTATTTGCAGCACTTAAGCCCCACTTAAGCCTCTTTCACACACACACACACACACACACACACAGGCTGCTGGTGTTCTAAGACGGCACCTGCTTTCAGGCTCACCATAAAACAATAGATGTAGCACACAAGGAAAAACAAGATGGGAGGGAGGAGGGAAAAGCAATGCTCAAGCACAAGTCCTTAAAGTTACAGTCAGCATGTCAGTGGCAGTTCCGGCCCCTTCTTGTCCTTGATGAAGAGCAGTTCCTTCCCTGAAGTCTCTTCTCCAAAGAGCAGATCCAAGAATAGGGCCCGAGACCATGTTGAGGCTGAGAGGGCAGGGCAGCCCCTTCCACACAGTCCTCTCAGACTGTGCAGACAGATCTCTCCCCCAAACATAGTTTGGCCTTGGGACATGATTTCCCCCCACCCCAATATTTTTGTTTGGTGCTTCTCCTGCAAATTTCCCTCCGTGTGTGTTTGAGACACACGGAGAGACACACACACAGATAGAGAGACAGACAGACAGAAAGAGACAGATGGGGGGGGGGCATAGTGAAAGGTGACCAGCACACCTTCAAAGCAATGATACCAGCAGGAAAGGCAACAATAGCTTTAGGCTGGAAAGATAGAGAAAAATGGACAGTAGAGGTCTGGACTAATTATTTGTTTGAATTTATTCAGTCAGACATTGTGGCAGTAACATCACAGGAAATAACATGGAAGGCCAAGTCTACTATGATAAGGACCAGATGGAACTCCTACCTTCAATGGATAGCAACTACTGGACCAGAAGACATTCAGTGGAAATTAAAGACATTGTGCCTGTGGCTGAGGACAACTGTTTGAACCCTTCCAATGGATTATGGGTGGGGGAGGGGTGGGAAGGGAAAGGAAAAATGGTACGGGAAATTAAAAATTGGAAGGAGAGAATATAATGTATGTAAAAATTATTGTACTTTAATAAAAAAAATTAAAAGAAGAAGAAGACTGTGCATGTAGCTTGCAAGCTTCAGCCTGGCAGAAGCTGGCTGAAAATTATTGCATAGTGTCTCTGGGGCGGGGGTCTGTTCTCCTCTGCTCCCTCTTCCCCTCTTCCAATTAACCTCCCTCCAGCATAATGTGAATCAGCCACAGTACCACAACCTTGTTGGCATCTATAAAGGTCACGCCACTCTGTGCCAGCTGCGTAATGGAGTTTCCATGTTTGAGGGCAAATGCGCAGGGCCCTTGGAGGGGGTGGGGTGGGGAGAGAACAGGGCCCAGGGAAGCACTTTTGCAGTGTGCCTTTCTGCTAAGGTGTTTCAAAGGACAATGGCAACAGCAAATTTTGCGTCTCCGTGATGGAGTCACCAGGGATACCGCCTCAGTGGCCTAGAAACATGTTCTAGAGGCTGGCAGATGTGGGAGATGTCATTAGTTTGATTATGGCAAGGAAGGAAGAATTGATGCGTTGACAGGTTCTCGTCATTTCACCATCTGTAGAACACTAGCAGTGTGGGGAACAGGATGGGGGGCTGTCCTTGTTTGCTTCGGACAGGGGTGCGGGGACCCTCAAGCCTCTCTCCTTGCCCCTTGGGATTCTTCCTTAGTGACAAACCCCCAGGTCACAGGCCTCACTAGCCCAAACCCCCCAACATTTCTCTGATGAAAATAGGGACGTCCTATTTAATAACGATGAATAAAAATATTTAATAATATATATTTCTCTCTCTCTTTCTTTCTCTCACTCGCCTAGCCTTTCCTGCAGAAAGGAATCTGGGCCTGGGCTTTGCCATCTCAGACTTCAGGCTCCTCCACTCCAACCAATTCCCTGCCCCTAGAAGGCCAGCACATCAGGGAAAGAGCCAACTCTCCTCCTGGGCACACTGGATTTCTAGGCGCAGGGTTGTTGCTGTTTCCTACAAAGGAGCACTTGGTGTGCACTACAGGTCAGCCATGTGCATATTATGCGTTGACCCTGGAAGAGGAAGCCGTCCCCCACCTTGCAGCAATGTGCTACCCATTTTCACACCCTACCTGAGTGGGCAAGCTAGCAGCTTGAGTGTGAAGAACAGAAATATGAGGTTTGTTCAGTTTCTATTGAGACTGATGCACCGTACGTAGCAACCCAGCACATATGCATTAATGCTTTAGTCCCTTACACACCATCCATTTAATCCACATTGCTTCCCCCTAAAAAATCTTGGGAACTGTAGTTTGCCCCTTTGCAGGGCTACTATTCTCCCAGGATTCTTTGGGGGAAGCCATGTGCTTTAAATGGATAGTGCAAAATGTGACCTTCAGGTGTCAAACCATGTTCCAGTGTCCTGTTTTCACTTGTTTGTATGTTACTTTAAAATTGCAAGGTTCAAAAACTATAGTAAAAAGCTTCCCTTCAGCACACACAAAGGTACATTTGGACAGTTGAAGTGCTCGCTAGAAAACACTGTGGTTACAGTGTTTGTCGCCTCAGTGAGAAAGTGGCCTTTCTCTAGAAGCACAAATGGTGATGAGGGAGGAATCTCCGTCCTTGGTATCCATGGCAACTGGTCCAGAGAGTCCCCCAGTGAACCACCACATGCATTTTTCAGCAGACTCCATGCACACAAGCAGACAGGCTTGTGAGCAGCAGACAGGCTTGTGAGCAGCAAAAACAGCTGGAGCAGACACCCTCCTTCACCTCTCGCCAAGGGCACTTCAGGGTGGCGAGTGAGGCTGCATCTCTTTCAGCAAGGCCTGAGGCTAAAGGACCCAGCGTCTGGCTAGATTGCCACATTCACCGTCTTAGGTGGCCAAGTCTTCACTGGGAATGAGCTAGCTGCCTGCATCTTCCTCTGTGCCCTCGGATGTATTTGCCAAGAGCTGAGGGGGAAAGATGCTGTTTCTGGTTGGAGCTCCCTCACAGATCAAGTTCAGCATTGCTGATCTCCATTTCCAAAGCTACTTACACATGAGCCATTCAGCTGCTCTGGTTTAACAACCCCCTTCCTCTGAGCTTAGACTCCACCCACTTCCTCATTACATTGTATTATTATTATTATTATTATTATTATTATTATTATTTTACAGTCATCAATGGAGTGTTATAAAAATGTTCTTTCCCTGGAGGGAATCCAAATGTCCTCCTAGAGTCATCAATGGAGTGTTATAAAAATGTTCTTTCCCTGGAGGGAATCCAAATGTCCTCCTAGAGCAGGAGTAAAGGTAAAGGGACCCCTGACCATTAGGTCCAGCCACGGACGACTCTGGGGTTGCGGCACTCATCTCGCGTTATTGGCCGAGGGAGCCGGCGTACAGCTTCCAGGTCATGTGGCCAGCATGACAAAGCCTCTTCTGGCGAACCAGAGCAGCGCACGGAAACACTGTTTACCTACTAGTGCTTTGATGTGCTTTCGAACTGCTGGGTTGGCAGAAGCTGGGACCGAGCAACGGGAGCTCACCCTGTCGCGGGGATTCGAACCACCGCCCTTCTGATTGGCAATCCCTAGGCTCTGTGGTTTAACCCACAGCGCCACCCGCGTCCCTTCAGAGTAGGAGTAGTCAACCTTTTTATACCTACCGCCTACGAATGCATCTTTCTTGATGGTAAAATTTCCTTTCCGCCCACCAGTGCTCGATGGAAGGAGGATTCAGCTTGTGCCGTAGAACCCCCTACTGCCCACCTAGAATCCTGAAACGCCCACTAGTGGGCGGTAGGGACCACGTTGATGACCCCTGTCCTAGAGAAAGGGAAACAGACTCACAAGAGAAAGGCACAAGACCGGTTTGGTTTAGCTAAATAGAACCCAACTCTTGGCTCACACCGAAAAGTAGTGATCCCCCCTCTCCTCCCCATCCCCACCCCCTCCCCACCCCTTCTCTACATAAGTGCCTGGGGACTCTTATTTCACTGTATCTGAAGAAGTGTGCATGCACACGAAAGCTCATACCAAAATAAAAACTTAGTTGGTCTTTAAGGTGCTACTGAAGGAATTTTTTTATTTTACCAAAAAGTAAGGTGGCTTGTTTGCATTATTGTCCAAAGCACTCTTATACAGTTCAGCAAAGCAAATCCCATGTACAAATCCAAATGTAACATCTGTAGCTGCTTCAGCAGAACCGAACTGCAAAACTGGTCTGAGCTGGATTTCTTCCGCAGGCTACTTGTTTTTCTGCTGATTCATTAAAAAGGAGGGGACCTCCTGCCCCTCCTCCCTGAGCTCATGAGATAAGAAGGCCTCCAAAGGCCTTGAGCATTTCTAAGCAACTAACATAGAATTCTAGGTTTGGGAAGGGACCCCTAAGAGTCATCCAGTCAACCCCCCTGAAATAAAACCTGCTGTAGCTTTAATCTAACAGAAGCCAAAGTTGATATACAGATTCCCCCCCCATTCATATTCTTTTTGTAAACTCTTGCTAAGGTACAGAAGAGGAGAAACAACTCACAGTGCAGTCTTATGCCTGCTGTCTCAAGAGAAGGTCCTGTTAAGCTCAAGGCACTTACTTCTAGGTAAACATGCGTAGGCTGCAATGCTAACTGTAGGAAGTAATGCAAATTCTATGGATTTCAGAGGGGCTTCATTTGGAGTAGCCAAGCAGAGAGATAGGTGTGCACAATAGCCTTATAAAACTACAAAGTATGATATTTTAAACAGCAGAGGGATAAATGCCATTAGGAGCATGTTTATAAAACCAAGTGATAGTTTAAAAGACCTGGAGAAAAGGAAAAGTTATTTGGGAGAGTGCAGTCTGAGTGGAACACCAGGCCCTGATGTGGCCCTGCACCTGCCTCCCTCACACTCAGTTCTTCCTTCTCACAGGGTTGATAGTGCCTTCTAAGTGTCTTTATTTTGTTTTGAACAGTGCATACAGTTATAATATTATTGATTTGCAAGAAAACCCTGCTCTGGAAACTGTATATAGGCGGTCTATTATAAATGAATGAGTAATGGAGCCTTCCCAATTAGAGGCAGTCTACCAGGTTCTTTGGAAGGCGGCAATAAACAACGAGGTAACCAGGTCTGATAACAGGAGGGCCTCATATGCTCCATAAATAAATAACACATTTTGTGGTAATCCCTCGCTATGACGTCACCGTGAGGAGTTAAGGTATTAACACCTAGGGATTCTCGCCATGCCATTGGCCACTCGTGCCTTGACGTCACCAAAAAGCTGCCCGTCGCCCTCCTCCATACTTCCTGGGAGGTACGTCTTCTTTCGTCACATTGGAAGCAGCCAATTGCGAGGGAAATTCTCCAGGATTACAAACTGCGTCCGCCGCCGCCCCCCTACCCGCTTTTTCTATCCCACTTCAGGGCAAAAGCTGTTTCTCGTTCATTTCCGCCCGTTTCCTTGACATGACTTCCGTTTCCTGTACATACATGCCATACACCCGCCCATGGGTGTTTGTTCCTTTGCGGGTAACATTAGTCAAACAACACCGGAACTTCCGCTGAACTTTGGAAGTCATCTTAATTATCGAGCTGCGTATGGAGTAGTGTGGAGCCGCTCTAGGCAAAACTGGAGGATTCTTTCTACGGCCGCTATTGGCGCCGCTGTATACCTTACTATCTCTATGGTAGAAGTATCATTTTCTAAATAAAGCTTCCAAAGTCACCAGAAGGAGCAGCTGATACTTCCGTGAAGCATTTTTTAAACACGACATTCTGGCCCCTTTATAAACTCGCGCTACGGCGTCGCTCTAGGGCTCACCACATCTGTGGCCAAAGGCAGAACGGGCATTGGGAGTTCCACTTCCCCTCGGGACCGGAAGCTACCGTCTCCATGACGACGGCGTTGTGCGTGCGACCGCGGGGGCCTCCGCCGTCACCTCCTGCCGGAGTGGCTCCTCCTCTTCCTCCTCCTCCCCCGCCCGCGCGCAGATGGGGGGAGGAGCAGGATGCGGGTCGTCACTTCCGACTGCGGGCCCTTCCCGGCCGCCATCTTGCGGTGTGGGGGGACGCGGGGGGCCCGGGGGCCGCGGCGGGCCGCTCGATGGGAAGATGCAGCGCACGGGGCCGGGCGGGGCGGGGCCTGGCGCCGTGATGGGGGCGGGGCCGGGGCGCGCGCTGCTGAGGCGGGAGCTGCGGCTCCTCGAGTCCATCTTCCACCGCGGCCACGAGCGCTTCCGCATCGCCCGCGCCTGCCCGGACGAGCTGGGCTGCGAGTTCCTGCCCGGCCCGGGCGGCGGGGGGCCCGTCCGTATCCATGGCAACATCACGGTGAGTCCCCGGGTGGGAGGTAGGAGGGGGCGCTTTCAATTGGGCGGGAGACCCTCTCACTCCCTCGGGGGAGGGGCTTGGAGGGGAGTGGGGTGATGGGGCGGGGCATGTGGAATCGGGGGCGGGACTTGCAGAGGCTGGGCGGGGTGTTTTCTGAAAGGGGCGGGGCATGTGTGGGCGGATATTAGAGGGGCGGGGCCGAGGGTGGGGGTAGTTGGCAAGGTAAAAGAGGGATCATGGAAAGCCCCTGTGGAAACCACAAAAGTTGCAAACTTGGCATATCATTGTATCCCATGTTAACGCACTGGCTGCAGTGGACGCTGAAGCCCCATTTTCCATCAGTGGCATGTAGCTTCCAGGTCAGCTGAGAGACATGACATGATCTAACCCACTCGCCCTCTGCCAGCCCAAGCAAAGACTTGCCCTTCCTTAGCAAGCGGGACAGAAACCCAGTGGGTTGGCAGGGGAGGGTTGGGGGGATCCTCCCTCCACCAGCCTACTCACTCACCTGCATGGAATCTCTGCTCGCCTCTGATGAACATGCTGAGGCTTAAGCACAATGCAGGCACCTAGGAGGCAGCGTGTTTCCCTTCTTGAACACTTCTGCAACATGAGAACCCAGTGGGGCCACCCAGTAAGCCAAATGTTGGACAATTCGGGACAGACAAAAGAAAGTCCTTGTTCACACAGTGCGCAAACGATGGAATGTAATACGGACACCAAACTGGATGACTTGAAAAGAGGATTGGACAGATTTGTGGAGGATAAGACTATCAAGGCTAGTCACCATGGCTATATTCTCCTTCCCCTGTGAATGACAGTATGCCTCTGAATTGCCAGTTGCTGTTGTGCCTGGGTCATGTTTGTGGGTTTCCCAGGGGCACCTGGTTCTCCACCATGAGGACAGGATGCCAGGACAGATTGGCCTTTGAGCTTAATCCAGCAGGTTTGTTTTTATGGGAGATCAGCCTTGATTTAGCATGGGAGATGGGATTTATATGGGGCAGCTGCCAGGGTAACACAGTGTGCAGCATGTAGCCGAAAAGGGGTGCAGGCAGCAGCATGGAAGCAGAGGTGCAGGACAGCCCAGGTGCTCCGATGGCCTAGGTGGAAAAAGATGGGAAAGGATCAGGCGAAGTGGTGTCACTATTTTGCTTTTATGACTCTGCTCTTCAGCCCTGCTGCAGTTTGCCTTCCTTAATGGTTTAGACTGGAAATACGACGTCAGATATTTGGGGAACGTGTAGCCCCTCAACCCTGACCATTGGGCATCTTGGCTGCAGCTGATGTGTTTTCAGAGGCCAACAGTATCTGGAGGGACCCGCAGGATCCCCAGTTCTGGGATAACAGATGCCTGAGTAAAAAAGCAGGGAGGGTTATCTCAACTAAGAGCTTAAACTTGAGACCCCTTGAGCTTGGACTGGCAGGCTTCATTATGGCATCAAGTTAGTCCCTAGTTGCATGGCCTCAATGTTCAGAGGGCCACAAGAACCCTGGCAGGTAGAATAACATAGCTAGCCAGTGGGAGCTGAAGTCAAAGTATTTAGATCAAGATTGGAGAACCTGGTGCCCTCAAGGTATCATTGGGCTCCAATTCCCATCAGCCTCAGCCAGCATGGGTGATGGGGGTAGTAGTCCAGTGACATCTGGAGGGCCATAGGGTCCCCATCCCTAGCATAATGGGCCTGTGGCAGGAAGTTGCAGAGGACTGAAGCATGACAACATTGTCATATCTGCTTATCTCTGTGAGATGCTGCCTATCGCTAACCCCCTCGGCCCCCCCTTCTCTAGGAGTCTTATCCAGCTGTCCCCCCAATATGGTCCGTGGAATCGGACGATCCCAACCTGGCGGCGATCCTGGAGCGGCTAGCAGACGTGAAGAAAGGAAACACGTTGGTGAGGCGGGAGAAGCGCCACCTCTTTGGGGAAGGAGTGGGAGCGATTGAGCTGGAGGAGGCGGGGGGGAGTGATCAGCATTCCTCCTTTTTCTATAACTTTGTTCTCGTTGGCTTCCTTCTTGGGTAGCTTCTGCAGCACCTGAAGCGGATCATTTCCGATCTCTGCAAACTCTACAACCTTCCCCAGCATCCGGATGTTGAAATGCTGGACCAGCCTCTGCCTGCTGAGCAGGTAAGCCAGCATTGTGGCTCCTGGCAGGGCTCCTGGGCCAGGTGGCATTCCACTGTCATGGAGGCTGCTTGAACGGGCACGGTTGGTTCCATATAGGAAGGTGTTTGGAATCAGTGCCCCAGGACACTCCTGACTGTTGCCTATGCAGCAAAGTAGCAGTGTAGTGGAACTCTGGTAGACGTGGGATTCCAAGGAAGCACGACACGCAGGAAAAATCATTCATAGAAGTTTACTAAGGCATAAGTTCTTCACAGTTCTTTGTCAAGAATCCCAATAAAGTACAGTGTAGCTCCTCTTAGAGCAAGAAAATTCCAGTTTCTCCAGTTTCAGCATAAAAAGACACCACACAAATATGAATGCAAAAATATAAAGGTAAAAAGATAGAAGTCAGTCGAAGAATGAAGAAAAAGAAGAATGAGAAAGACTGCTCACTGGGCAGTAGATAATACACTTCCCCGTGGCCTTGGTACTAAGATAAGGCACACAGTTCAAAACAACAGCTGCTTCTTTTGAGCAGAATGGAAAGTTACAGACCTGCTAGAATACACTGGCATGTTCCAGCTTTTATTGGCAGCTTCTGCAAATACATAAAACTTCACTCCATGACAGAAGGGGCAGTGGACTCTGCCTTATGATGAGCTCCATATTGTCTGTACTGACTTGCAGCAGCAGTCCAGGGTTTCAGATGGGAATCTTTCCCAGCCTCAGTTGGGGATGCTGAGAATTGAAGCAGTGACCTTCTGTGTGCAATTTGGCAAACAAACATTAGAATAATCTTATTTTAAAAGAAATTTTATTAATTTTATGAATAAAAAATACAAATAAACACACAATGATAAAGTAACACTATATGTGGAGATTCTCCGAATCTTGTGACTCCCCCCATCCCGAATCTTCTGTTTAACTTTTGTCCAAGCCAAGAAACTATGACTAACAGCTCTGGAATGAGCCACAATATTAAAATATAGTTCAGAGTTGTTTTAATACATTGCTGTGCAGTTCATAGGAACGCAGAAAGCTGCCTTATATTGAGTCAGACAATTGGGATTGGAACCTGTGTGGTGTTAATGGAAAGGTCCTGGTTTGGTCACACAAAATTTGCAAGCGAAAGGCTCATTCATATTTTGACATATTAGGATGAGAGATGATTGTCTGAATGCGGTCGTTTTTATAAAACTTCTATACGGCTTGTTTTCAGGCAGGAATTAACGTGTAGTGTTTGGAGTAGAGTCAACCTAACTTAAGGAAGCTGAGAGTGCCTTAAGTTGTTGGGAGGTCTCTATTTCTCTCACCGAGCTACAATTCCCAGAGCAGTTTAGCAGCCTGTCCCTCTTCCCAGGGAACTCTGGGTAGGGAACAGGTGTCCCCTAACAACTCCCAGCGCTCTTAACAAACTACAGTTCCCAGGAACTGGGAACACCATGACTGTTGAAAGTGACTTCATTGCAATTCCAACATCGGTTGCAAGAGTGGCCTTACGGCAGTGTTTTCTAGAGTAACTCCATGCACTTGTCCTCCTGCTGTTTTGTTCCATAGAGCACACAGGAAGAAGTGTCCTCTGAAGAGGAAGACGAGGAGATGCCAGAGGTAAGGGATGCATTCCTTTAAAAATTCCCAATTCCTGTTTGCTCAGCCACCTCAATTCCACAGCCATTCCTGTTCCTTCAGAAATGTTCAGAACCGGGGTAATAATAATAATTTTATTACTTATACCCCACCCCTCATGTGGACTGGAGATTTTAATACGATAGCGAGCAAGGATTTGGATACATTCATCAGTAGTAAATAATAGACACATCCGAATCTGTAACAGCTTTAAAAATTGGCTGCAGAAGCCTATGTTAAAAGGTCTATGGAGATACATTTTGAAGACATAGAGCACACTTCCTATATAGCAGGCATGCCCAACAGGTAGATCGTGATCTACTGGCAGATCACTGGTAGATCATTGGCTCACCCCAAAGAAGTTAAACAACTGTGGCTCCCCTAAAAAAAGCTCAACATTTTACCTCCTGACTTTGACCTGAACCCCAAAAAAGGGGGTAGATCACTGCCAGTTTTTAACTCTGTGAGTAGATCTCAGCCTCTTGGGAGTAGGTCACCCCTGCTCTATAGCATGCAACAATTCTTGAATAGTTCCATGTTGCTAAATTTCTATGTAAGAAATCAACCTTATAGTGTAGTAGCACCTACACCTTGGAACTCCCTGCCTTTTGAAATCAGACAGGCTCCTTCACTGTACCATTTTCGGTGCCTGCTGCAAACGTTTTTGTTAGCCATGCCATGAGGGAATGTGGCCCTTGAGTGAAAGGAAGTCCCCCCCCCCCCGCTGCTTGCAGTTGTGAAAGTTGAAGCAGCACGAAACAGACCCATGTGCGTCATGCAGCTTTTGATTTCCAAGGAGAAAAAAATTCAAAGCTGTCACAAGTCAGGAATATGTCACAAGCTCCATCTTCTTGCATTGGGGGGGGGTTTGGACTAGAAGGCCCTTGGGTCCCTTCCAACTTCACAATTCTGTGGTTGTCTTCTCGCCCCCAAGGACACAGAAGAACTCGATCACTACGAGATGAAAGAGGAGGAGCCAGCGGAAGGGAAGAAGGCGGAAGATGACGGCATTGGCAAAGAGAACCTGGCCATCCTCGAGAAAATAAAAAAGAACCAGAGGCAAGATTACTTAAATGTACGTGTCGCCAGGCGGGAGGGCAAGGCAGGGAAACGGGGGGCGGGGGCGGGTTGGGGATGGAGATGGAGATGGAGAGGAAGGCTGCCCAGCTGATGTTTCAAAGCCTGCCTCTCCCTCTTTGATGCTGGGAGTGGCACATGGCCGGACTGCGGCTTCCGTGAGCCCTGGCTGCTGGCTGCGCTACCTGGGGGCTGGTGGGAATTAGAGTCCACCTTGCCAGGAGAGCACCAGGCCAGCCCTGAGCCTGGGCAAATAGTTTGTCTCCGCCAGCCAGGGACCGTTCCGAGGGTGGGGGCTGGGGGGATGGAGTAGCCTGCAGCTGGGCAGCCCATTTTGCTAGCAACATGGGTGTAACAATGAAATTCCGCCTCCCTCTCGCCCTCTCGCAGGGGGCAGTGTCTGGGTCTGTGCAGGCCACCGACCGGCTAATGAAGGAGCTCAGGGATATTTACCGATCGGCAAGTTTCAAGGGTGGTGAGTATCTAGCCTGGAAAGGGGCCAGGGACTGGGAGCATGGCATTGTTTTTGCTTTTTGGGAAAGTGGCTGTCATCGGTCAGGAAGAGGGGGGCAGGACTGTTGCGAAACCTGGATTGTAACGGAGTTGGTAAGTCATGTGATGCACCATGTGGTTTTATCCTGTGTTATTTTTGTGTGGTTGAGTGTCTGATGTATACTGATGCCTATAGTGTAGAATTTGAAATTTATTTTGTCACCCCCGTTCGTATTTTTGTGTTGCATTGGTCTTTTCAGTGGGGTGTAGATGACGGAGCAATTGTTTGTGGTTTGTTAAGGTCGATTATCAATAATAATAATCATAATTTTATTATTTGTACCCCACCCATGTGGCTGGGGTAACCCAGTCATTCTGGGCGACTTCCAATATAATTACCCCCATTAACCTGGAGTCTCCCTTTCCCAGAATTCTCATGCGCACTGCAAATCCCGCAATGGGGGCCGTGCAACGACAGCCTTACATATATTTGTATGTATACAGGCAACTCCCCACTTGTATGTGATCTACTTGCATGTGACGGCACACACACACGGCACTGGGAACCAAGAAGTGGGGAGCACACTAGCGAGTCCTTGTGGCTTGCAATGAGCCCCCGGAGCCCAAAGAGGACATCCTCTTCAGGTTCTGAGCTCTCTCTGCGAGCCACAAGGAGCTCCCCGCTTAGGTGCATTTCATTTACGCACGTGGGTGGGGCCTGGAATGTAACCCCCATGCATAGCTGCCAAGTTTTCCCTTTTCTCGCGAGGAAGCCTATTCAGCATAAGGGAAAATCCCTTAAAAAAAGGGATAACTTGGCAGCTATGCCCCCATGTGAATGGGGAGTCGCCTATATATATTGTGGAAGCCAAAATGGTTTGCTGTAGGAATTTAATTCTGTCTTGTTGGTTACTTTAAGAGGTGTGTGTGTGTGTGTAGCCATTCTTCCTTTCCTTTCTCCTACAATATACTGACTGCTTCTTTGTCTTTCCCACAGGAAACTATGCAGTTGAACTAGTGAACGACAGCCTGTACGACTGGAATGTCAAACTCCTGAGGTGAGGGTCTGACTGGTCCCGTGTGTGTGTGTGTGTGTACTGCACCCTACCCTAAGCAAGATGCCTAGGTGTAGGGGGAGGCCCCGACCACCCCTCCATTCCAGTATGAATCGGGACTTCACACACACACTCGAAGGCGCCTGCTCTGCTTTTTCTCCCAGGCCGGGAGATTGGCAAAGCGCTCTTCCTCCCCACCTTTCTCCACCGTGAGCAGCAAGAGAGGCTGGGACAGAGCGCCTTGCAGTGGGCCGCTTCCAGCCAAGCTGAAAAAAATTAACAAAGGCTTACCTGAGCCTGCTTTATTGATTCCCAGCCAGCATTTTTATGCAGCTCTTCCAGCAACGACAGCAAAGGCTCCCAGAGCAGTTCACAGGTGCTAGGGATAAGATAGTCCTTGCCCTCGGGTTCTTTTCTTGAAGTTAGCTAGTGCTTTGGTGGATGGAGAGGTTAAAACTTCTCTGCCCATCCCAATGCCTCTGAATATACCCCAAATACCCTCCTCCCCAGCCAGCAGATCTATTTAACCAGTGGAGTGAGGATTTCTGTGTGTATATATGTGTGCAAAACATATATATATGCTGGTGTGTGGACAACCTGTCCCCATTGCATCATATCCCACCTTTTTCTCCAAAGAACTAAAGGTGTGGCATACATGGGTTTATTCCCTATCTCACTTAATCCTCACAACAACCCTGCGAGGTAGGGTAAGCCGAGAGGCAGTGACTGGCCTCAGGTTGCCCCCAATGAGCTTCATGGCCGAGTGGGTCTCTGCCAGGTCCTACACCACGCTGACTCGTGTTTCGGCCAGGAGCGAATCCTGCCCGCAGAACAAAAAGGGTTCCACAGATCACAGAACCACAGAATTGTAGAATTGGAAGAGACCATCTAGTCATGAATGAACAGCTGGATCGAACCTGCAGCCTTGGCGTTGCCCACACCATGCTCTAACCAACTGAGCTATACAGGAGAGAATTAGAAAGTTAGCCACCCCTGGATAGGAGCCCCCAACCTCCACAACTAGGCCAAGGGTGAGGAATCTCAGATCCAAATGTGGCCCTCCAGTGTGCTCCATCTGGCTCTTGGGACTCTTCCCCAGGTCACACCTCAGGCAAACCCCTATGCACCTTCCATGAGTGTTTTCGCCTGACTGGGGCGTTTCCTTGAACTCTGGCTGTGCATCTTGCTTGCCTGGGCAGAGGTGTGTGTCGTGACGGTGCGGAGAAACTACCCGATTGTACAAAAGTGGGAGAAAAAAATGCTTTTGTTTCTGCACCCACTTTGGCTTCTCGTCCAGCCCAGCATGTAACCCCCCCCCCCAAGCGGGAACTCTGACCTGGGGAGGGGCGAGGGGCCTTCCTCTAGCCTCGGCTGAGCTTGCCTCTCTCTCTCTCTCTCCCAGGGTGGACGAGGACAGCGCCTTGCACAGCGACCTGCAGATCCTCAAAGAGAAAGAGGGGGCAGACTTCATCCTCCTCAACTTCACCTTTAAGGTCAGGCTGGTGGGAGGGAGGAGGAGGTGGCTGTGGCAGCAGAAGCAGCTGATGGCAGGGGTGGGAGGGAAAGGGAGGGCTGCCCAGCAGCCAGCTCAGCTTCTCCCTTCTCCTTTCAGGACAACTTCCCCTTTGACCCGCCCTTCGTAAGGGTCGTGTCTCCTGTTCTATCGGGAGGGTAAGTAAGTGCCTGGGTGATCCCCACCGGTGGGATTCGGGTAGCTGCTATTAGTAACTCAGTTTCCTATCAAGGGCGGGGGCAACAACCCATGTAAAACCATGCTGCTTTAAATCAGTATTATTTAAATCTATATTGCCTCCCTTCTTCTGATCAATCTCAGGGCAGCCGGGACCTAGGAAACTGCCTCATACTGAGCCCAGATCCTTGGTCATCTATTTCAGTATTGTTTACACTGACCGGCAAGTCACAGGGTTTCAGGCAGGGGGACATTCATTCCCAGCCCCTACCTGGAGATGCCAGGGATTGAACCTGGGACCTTCTGCCTGCAAGGGGGATGTTCTGCCCCCAAGTTCTTACCATGGTATGCCGGGTTTGCTTGGAAAGGACACGGAATTAAAGCCAGGTTGAAGGCCTTGTCTGGGTGCCCTGTTCCCCAGAGGCGACAGTATTTCGACCCCAGTTCTACTGCCAGACAAACTCATTGGGTGTTCCTTGGTTCTGAAGAAAATCAGAGGCCGCCACATCCCATCTGCTCCATCTAGAGATGTAGAGCCAGCTTCCACCTGCCTCCCTCCCCCAGGACAGGCCATCTTAGCTGAGCAGCAGGATTGGTTGTGGGGCAGGAGGCACATTAATAATTTTATTATTTATACATTAGGATATGACATTAGGAAAGGGCTTTGATTGTGAGGAACTGGGTTGGTGCTCCCCTTTTAAGTGAATTTACACACACAGACACACAGGCTTTTTGGCTAACGGGTTTTTCCTCTGTCCTCTCCCAAGGTATGTCCTGGGCGGAGGGGCTATCTGCATGGAGCTTCTAACAAAACAGGTGAGCGGCTGGGAGGACTCCCACTGGGGAGCGTTTGGGGCCAGGCCCAAGTCCCATTTCTGCAGCAGTTGGGCTGGGATGTTCGGCGGGCCTGCTGCTCCCTGGGATAGCTCAGTCGGTAGAGCACGAGACTCTTAATCTCAGGGTTGCGGGTTTGAGCCGCACATGGGGCAAAAACGTCCCTGCATTGCAGAGGGCTGGACTAGATCACGCTCGTGGTCGCTCCCAACTCTACAATTCTATGAAGATTTCCTTTTCCCTCACCTCCTTTTCCCCAGGGCTGGAGCAGTGCTTACTCGGTGGAGTCCGTGATCATGCAGATCAGTGCCACACTTGTGAAAGGCAAAGCCAGGGTCCAGTTTGGCGCCAACAAGGTAACCTCCCCTGCGCTGGTGCTGTAGAGGAGTTGGCTGTCAGAGGTTCCAACCTCTGGCGGGAGAGAGCCGGCAAAGCTTTAAAGAGAGTTACAGTACAATCCCCCGAGTGCTTTGACAATTCTCCTTCACAGGGAACTCTGGAAAGGGAAATGTGGGCAGTCTCGGCACTCTGAACAAACAGCAGCTCCCGGAATATATATTCTCCCAGAATATATATTTTTGGGCGGGGGTGGGGTGGGGCGTGACTGTTCAAAGTGATGTCATGGTGCTTTAAATGTATGGTGTGCACTGTGGCCTAGGTCAATCTTGGATCTCCAGCTATTGTAAGACTACAAACTCCCATCATCCCTGGCCGTTGGGCTAAGCTAGTGGTGGATCATGGGAGTTGTAGTCCTGCAACATCTGGGGACCTGAGGTTGACCTAGGTGACCTTGGATGAGCCACAGACCTTTTCTCTCTTTCAGCCCTCAAGGTTGTTGCAAGAATAAAACAGAGAGGGGAGAACTGTCCACTGCCTTAAAAAATGGGATATAAATGTGTAAAAAAAAGGGGGGGAGCTTCCTATGGTCACACCATGCTTGTCCTAAAATGCCTTGATTGCATTTAAAAAAAAAAACCCCGCTTACAAGATATTCAGCACAGTGTGTGTTTCGTGGTTGGAGCAATGTGGGAGATATAATCTGGCAAAGTCGCCTCTAGGAGTGTAACATTTGCTTTCACGGGTATGTGGCTTTTCAGGGTAATCGTGTTTCTGTGGTTTAGAGGCAGGATCCTCTAGGGCACCCTACAGCTGGGCGATAGCTGGCTTTCAGCTTCGCAGTATATTGCCAGCTAAACATCGTGACATACTGATATATCACAATGTCTGAAATAAAGATGGAACTGTCTAGAGGCATTGGCTGGCTTTGCGGTTTCCCCCACCTTTTGATTTTTGTATAGCACAAACACACGTCATGATTCGCAGTATATTGCCAAGTCAAAAACTATGAAACTGATATGGACTTCGAACCAGTTTTGGACAACATATTAATGTATCTGCCAGCCCTATTGCACCCTTTGTGGGCAATGACTGAAGGGTGCAGAGAGGGCAGCCTTCTTAACATTAAAAGCCATTCTCTGTTCTCCCCCCGCAGAACCAGTACAGTTTGACAAGAGCACAGCAGTCGTACAAGTCCCTGGTCCAGATTCACGAGAAGAATGGTAAGGACTAACACCTTGGTTAAAGTGCGTCCGGTGGAAGGCTGAGGAGCCGACCTACGTTGTTGGCCAGTGTTTCTTATCCTCATCTTAAGGAAGATCCAGGCTTAGGGAGGAACAGGTGGGACCCGACAAGTGGCTTTATAAGGATTTAAACCAGCACTTGAGCCCAGAAATTCTGCGACAGCCAAACAGTAAATCCATTATTAATAACAACAACAATACTCAGCAAGTTCCATTCTGTACACCCATGGCAACTGGTGCCAGGTGCAAGATAAAATAGGAGGAGCCAATGTAAAATGAGGCCACAGGGGGTGGAGTCAAGTGACACCATGTGACAATAACCTGCATTTACAAGTACAAAACCACACCCGAGTTATTACAGGCAACAGCCTAATCGAGGGGGAGAGGGGTGGTGTTGCCATCGTTAAGCAATTGTGGGAGGGGAGCTCGAAACCCCTTGCCAATGTACTTTCTGTTCTCATCCCCTTGTCCTAGGGGCGTTCTGTCTATACTGAAGAGTCTCATTGCAGTGGAAGATAATAATAATAATTTATTATTTATACCCCGCCCATCTGGCCGGGTTCCCCCAGCCACTCTGGGCGGCTTCCAACAAAATATTAAAATACAGAAATCCATCAAACATTAAAAGCTTCCCTAAACAGGGCTGCCTTAAGATGCCTTCTAAAGGTCTGGTAATTGTTATTCTCTTTGACCTCTGGTGGGAGGGCATTCCACAGGGTGGGCGCCACTACCGAGAAGGCCCTCTGCCTGGTTCCCTGTAACTTGGCTTCTCGTAGTGAGGGAACCGCCAGAAGGCCCTCGGCGCTGGATCTCAGTGTCCGGGCAGAACGATGGGGGAGAAGACGCTCCTTCAGGTATACTGGGCCGAGGCCATTTAGGGCTTTAAAGGTCAGCACCAACACTTTGAATTGTGCTCGGAAACATACTGGGAGCCAATGTAGGTCTTTCAGGACCGGTGTTATGTGGTCTCGACAGCCACTCCCAGTCACCAGTCTAGCTGCCGCATTCTGGATTAATTGCAGTTTCCGGGTCACCTTCAAAGGTAGCCCCACGTAGAGCGCATTACAGTAGTCCAAGCGGGAGATAACCAGAGCATGCACTACTCTGGTGAGACAGTCCGTGGGCAGGTAGGGTCTCAGCCTGCGTACCAGATGGAGCTGATAAACAGCTGCCCTGGACACAGCTGCCCTACCAGATGGAGCTGATAAACAGCTGCCCTTGACCTGCGCCTCCATGGACAGGACCCCCATGGAGTCCAAAATGACTCCCAGGCTGCGCACCTGGTCCTTCAGGGGCACAGTTACCCCATTCAGGACCAGGGAGTCCTCCACGCCTGCCCGCCTCCTATCCCCCAAGAACAGTACTTCTGTCTTGTCTGGATTCAACCTCAATCTGTTAGCCGCCATCCAACCTCCAACCGCCTCCAGGCACTCACACAGGACCTTCACCACCTTCACTGGTTCTGATTTGAAAGAGAGGTAGAGCTGGGTATCATCCGCATACTGGTGAACACCCAGCCCAAACCCCCTGATGATGTCTCCCAGCAGCTGCATGTAGATGTTAAAAAGCATGGGGGAGAGGACGAAACCCTGAGGCACCCCACAAGTGAGAGGCCAGGGGTCTGAACACTCCTCCCCCACCACCACTTTCTGAACACGGCCCAGGAGGAAGGAGCGGAACCACTGTATAACAGTGCCCCCAGCACTGTTGGGTAGTGTCAGAGCTTTCCCACTCCAGAAAGCTAGTCTGCAGTTACTGACCTGCTATTCCCGACTGAGGCTGCCACCAGTTTGAAAACCATCATCCCATGGCAACCCCTGTAGGGCACGGGTGGGCTACCTGGTGCCCTCCAGCTGTTGTTGGGAGGGTGGCTGCAACATACCCCCAGCAAGGTCTCTGGATCAGGAGTGACGGGCACTGGAATCCAGGAAGATCTGGGGAGACCCACAGGATTCCCATCCCCCTGGAGAGGATGGCCCCTAGCTCAGTAGCAGAGCTGCTGATTTCTATACTAAAGCCCCCCCTGCTCCTCCAGTTCTAGAGGAGAATCTGGGCCTGAGAAAGAGCCTCTGAGCACCCAAGTAGGAAGAGTATTTTGCTGCCTAGACCAGCTCCATGTGAGGCAGGGATGGGGAATTGCTGGCCTGTGATGTACTTTTTTAAAAAAAACGGTGGTGGGTTAATTTTGTGCTGGCTGTACGCTGCAAACAGGGAGGCCCAGCTAAAGCTCAGCTGTTTGCAAAAGGACTTTCAAACAGCCCTTCTGAAAAGCAGGGGTTTGAAGAGCAGCACAAGGCAGTTTTACAAAAAGGTTTCCAAACAGCTGTGCTTTTGCATTCCTGACAATCGGGACACAGCATTGCCTGATGTGAGGATGGCATCTGGCGACTGAAGGGAGGGCGGAGCCCCCCCCCCCCGGGTGAAGAAGTTAAGAATCTGTAGGTTGCCCACCAGCAAAGATTTCCCAGCCTTGATCTACAGAAAAGGCGTCTGTTCACCTAAATCCCACGTCTTCCACCTTTCCTCACAACCTTTTACTTTGCTCTCAGGCTGGTACACGCCCCCTAAGGAAGATGGCTAAGCATGGAGACGGTCACCCTGGACAGCCTCAGGCCGGCCTCGACTTCCCTGCTGAACGCTGCTGCATTTGGATCGCAAGGATGCCTGCTCTTCCTCCTCCTCCTCCTCGGACAGGACACTCACATTCTCCTCCCTCTCTCTTTCTCCACCGCCCGTACTTGCAAGGCGATTTTAGTGAGCAGCTCCAGCAGGGGACTCTTACGGAATTATAAACACTTGCGAGCAGCCGGGCCCTCCCTCTGCTCTGCTCGGGCTACTCGCTTGGACCCGCGCTAGCAGGCAAGCTGGCAGTCACTCTTATTAAAAACCACACACACACGAAAACAAAACAAACAGCAAAACTCTTTGATTCTCTTGTTATCGCTGGAAGCTTCCAGCTCCGCTGCAGTCTAGAGCACCTCTGCCTCTTCCCTCTGCTACGGATTTAATTTATTTTCTTATTTTCATGTACACTGCTTTTTTTTCCTTTTCCTTTTTGGTTACAGTGTATGATGGATGTGTATGGGGGGGAAATGTATCTTTGGAGAACAATTACATTTGTTAATTTGAAGGGGATCTAGTCTTACCTCTCTGTCTGCAAAGCAGGTGGCAACTCAGGGTAGGTTAAAGGGTGTTGCCTTCCCAGGGGAAAAAACACACAAATCCATGAGGTTTAGAAACTTTAAAATCAGTTCCTAAAGATCCTCAGGCTCGTGGAATTGTCATAACTTGCTAGAAGATTTATGTCTGTGTGACATTCCCTATGATCCTGACACAGTATCTGCACCGTGATTTTTGTTTGTTTTTTAACCAGGACCAACTCAGCCTAGTGGTCGTGAGGATGGTTGCTTTTGAATCTTCACAGTCCTGTTATGTTAACTCCTTGTACACACTTGGTTTTCCAGAATTAGGAAATAGGTTCAGCAAACCCAACAGCTTGCTAGGATACAAATTTTGGTTTAGCAATTAGGTGAGGGCTTTGTGGCTTTCTTGTGCTCCAACGACATCTAGATCAGACCAGGGCAGCAAGCAGGTTTCCACACTTCCAATGTTACTGTTCTTTGACTTTACGCTCCTGTGGACCACTTGAAAATTGCCAAGGGTATTTGGTTTGATTTTTCAGCCAGCTGTAGCATTCATAATACAGTGTGATTTTTACTCGTGTTTCAATTGCTCCTTTAAATTTCTTGTTTTGTAATTTACTCCGTTAGAACTGAAATTGCCTAGAACTGAAATGCAATAAAGTACAAGAAAGAAAGAGAGCAATAAAAATGCAATTAAAAATCTTAACGCAAGCACATCATGGACCAGTTTGGGAGCCCTTGCTGTAGGGCATATTTTAAAATCAGCAGATCTTGGAGTGGGGGGTAGAAAATCAACAGCAAAAATGACTCCAGAGGACAAAGCTCACCTGAGTGCAAGAGACAATCAAAGAATTCCTTCCTCAGCATCACTTTTTAAAAAAGCAACCAAGTTTGAGGTGTACATGTATATATTTTGTTTTAATCAACTAAACTCCAGAAACAAGGTGGAAAGAACAGGCCCCAATCAATAGTTTTCATCCAGAAGGCAAACTTTAAACATTCCTTGCCTCTTCAAACCCTCCATCTATGAACACCACTAATACGGCAAAATGCTTTTTATTAAGAGAAAGACATTCTTTTTTTCTTCCTGCCACAACAAGGCACACTTAATCTGCCTTGTTTTAAACAGATACAGAGCCCCCCCCCAAAATGCATAGAAACAGGAAGGTGTAGGAAATGAATGCAAAGCGTCTTTCCGCTTACCCCATCTCCCATCAAAAACATTTACAATCCTTTTTCCCAAGAGCCCATCAGCTTGCTTGTCGAATGTTCTCTCCAGAATTTCTTTTAACAACTTCCTTCTACTCGGCTTCGATGGAAAACTCCAAAATGTGTCGCTGTAAAAAGTTATCAAGATAGACTTAGAAAAAAATATATTAGTGTTATTTTTTTAAACACACCATCTCCCTGCCCCCAAACAACCATCATGACCCATAGCTCCTGTCACCCTCCAGCCCTTGGAACAGGCTACCCATGTGGGGATTTTTCCAGGAATTGGATGTAAACATGGGGTTCAGTTGTAATCCAGCCGGTTGAATTTTTTTTCCCTCATAGAAAAAGCTGTTAGACCTTAATATAATGCAAAGAGAAACTCTGGAGAGTGTTGGTAATCCCCGCTGAGACTCCCAAGCTGTGCTTTAGTTTCTCATGCCTAGTAGATGAAGAATTAAAACACCACCAAATGCATTAGCTGCACATAGAATCGCTGGGTTTCCAGAGTCCTGAGACACTTTGGAACTCTTGGCGCAGAATTTAGATTCAGGACAGAGTGATCTCCAACTTGCATTGACCCTCAGAACATGCAGGAAGCGGCCTTTGAACACCCAATGTGTAATTCCCTAAACTGTGTGCTACACAGGAGGTAAAATGCATCAGCGAGCAAAGAGATGCTCATTGCATCTCTGCATGAGACCCAGACCTTGCCTCTGCTAGGATGTAAGGGATCAAAGCATTGCTTCTTTGGGTCAGCCAGTTCTGCAGAGATTAAGCAGAATTGTCCACCTTGGGAGGAGATGCCTGTTGCAACTCTGGATGATTCGCTTGTCACATTAAACAGCAGTTTTAAAAACCTATAGTTTAACATGAATGAGGAGCCCAAGACTGAAATGTTATCACTGCTCCCAGGAAGCAAGCTAATTGGTTTGGCATGAGTACCTCTCACATGAGGAAAGGTTACAACATTTGGGGAGTTTTAATTGGGGGGGACATTTTAAGAGGTGTCTAGGATAATGCATGGTTTGGAGAAAAGGATACAGGGAGATCTTTTTCTCCCTTTCTCATAACACGGGGATCACCCAATGAAGCTTGAGTGTTGGAAGATTCAGGACCAGGACACAAATGGAAGTACTTCCAGCAGCGCATTGTTGGAACTCGCTTCCGCAGGAATCGCTCTTCCGCAAAGCTTGTGGGCAAATTTGCTGTCACAAGATGTACTGGTGGCTCCCAGCAGGTGAAAACGTGAAGGCTAAGTCTCTATGTCCAGTAGCAATGATGGCTGTGTTCTACTCTTGGAGGTAGTACTCCGCTGGGTACCAGTCGCAGGGAGAGCTGCTGTTGTGCTCTGGTCCTCCTTGGGGGCTTCCCAGAGGCATCTGAAGGATTGTCTCCACCCCTATCATCCAGCCGGGACGTGAGATCCAGCTCCGAGGGTTTTTGGGCAGTTCCCTCGCTGAAGTCACAGGGAACGAGGCAGAGGGCCTTATTGGCAGTGGAATGCCCCCCCCCCATCAGATGTCAAGGAAATCGACAACTATGACTTTTAGAAGACATCTGAAGGCAGCCCTGTCTAGGGAAGTTTTTAATGTTTGATGTTTTATTGTGTTTTTATATATGTTAGAAGCCGCCCAGAGTGGCTGGGGCAACCCAGTCCGATGGGCGGCATATGGAGAATAAAATTATCATTATCATCATCTGGTTGGCCACTGGGAGAAGGGGCAGTGCTGAACTAGATGGGTCACTGGCCTGATCTAGCAACCAGGCTCTACAGGTGAAACTCGTAAAATTAGAATACCATCAAAAAGTGCATTTATTTCAGTAATGCAAGTTAATATTTTTTTTTTTAATTTTTATAAATGCTTTCTTTTGGAAATTCCACAGTAATAAACAGTTACAATAATACAAAAATAAACATCACTATTACATTTCATTAATTACATTCCATTTATAATTGACCCGCCTAATGACAGATAATTACAATTACAACAAATAAAGGCTTGACATATCTTGCTTTGCATGTCATGCATCTATCTCATATATTGGTTTCACCTTTTAAGTTGCGTTACTGAAATAAATGCACTTTTCGGCGATATTCTAATTTTCCGAGTTTCACCTGTATTTTGTCACGGGTGTTAGGAACTGTAAATGGCAGATCCCCCAATTCTCTAGGGCAGGCACCCCCAATGTCGGCCCTCCAGATGTTTTGGGATTACAACTCCCATCATCCCTAGCAAACAGGACCAGTGGTCAGGGATGATGGGAGTTGTAGTCCTAAAACATCTTGAGGGCTGACTTTGGGGATGCCTGCTCTTGGGGAAGCCATATGTGCTAAATGGTGGTGATGTGAATATGCAGTCGCCGGGGGGGGGGGGAGGATAAGGAAATTCCTTTAAAAGTGTGGGCTTCTACTGTGATACTAGGATGCGGGTCGAGGTGGACTCTTCTTATCCAAACCTGGGCTATGGTTTGTTTCTCTCTTGACAAACCATGGAAAGCAAACCAATTACAAACCCTGATTGGTGTTGGTTTGGAGAGCAACCAAAGAGTTAGGGGGAAAACGTGTTTCAGTTCACCTTAAACTACAGGTTCATTTTCAACTATGGTTTAATGCAAGCATGTCCAAAGTCCGTTTTTTTTGGGGGGGGGGTTAAATTCAGCCCCTGTGGCAGTTTATCTCTGGGGGTAAAACCCTAAAAAAAGCTCAACCACTTTGGTCGGCCCTCTTTGAAAAAAGTTTGGGCACCCCTGGTTAATGTGATATATGAATCAGGACTTTCCGTACATTCGCTGTTCTGGAGCTTCCTTCCAAACTGGAGGCACATCTAGTGGATTGATTTGTGGCTGTCCTCTGCAATCAGATCACACGTCCTCTGGCCACTTTTAAAATAAACCTTTTGAGGATTCACCCGTGTCAATTCAGGAGACAGAAAAGAGGTTCTGTGGCTATCAAAAGTCTGGAAGACGGCAAAAAAAATCATTTCCTCTGCACATTAACAGTTGCAAGACGCTTCTGTCCTTACCTCTGTCTTCAATGGGCCAACCACCTTCCCTTCCAGGATTTGTCTCATCATGATTTGAGGTGGGAAAACCTCTAAAAAAGGAAAGAGAGTATGAGTCAAAAGGAATTATTTGGTAAGCAGTACAAGAGGGACTTGCAACAAAAATGCTGCAATATGGAGTGTGTGTGCTTCTGTTAGAATCATAGGGTTGGAAGGGACCCCATGGGTCATCTAGTCCAACCCACTGCAACACAGGAATCTCAGCTAAAGCATCCATGACAGATGGCCATCCAACCTCTGTTCAGGTTCTGAAAAGCCAGTCATGCCCTTCCATTCTATTTCTCTGGGGTTTAGGTTTTTGTCTCTGCCTCCCCCAGACACTCAGTATTGCTGGATTTGGCCAGCGGCAACCTCTTCAGATTTTTAAATTTTTTATTTGGGGGGTGAGGGCGTTGTTAGCAGCTAACCTACAGTACAAGGGTGAAATTTGTGTTCACTGCTCCACCAAATTTTGCCTTCACTTGCCTTCCTGGAGTGCAAACGGCTGTGCCAAAGGTTTTATCGCCCAGAAATCATCCCTGTCCAGCTTCCGCAGGGAATTAAGCGGGACAGTGGCAGAGCGGCCAAAATCCACAAAGAACACTACCGCCAAATCTTCCACCTTCTCCACAACCCAGCACCTGAGAAAGGGAGAGAGGCAAGAGAGAGAGAGAGAGAAGAAAGATACCTCTGCTTTTAATTTCGACCCAGTATTCTGTTCCCAATGAGGGGCAGCCAGGTGTCGCTGGGAAGCTTGCAACCTCCCCTGCTGTAAGTCCCCAGCCTCCAGTACCCCCAAGGTATACTGCTGTGGCACAGGAAGGCTCAACTGAGCCGTCATAACTAATAGCCACCTGCAGAGATATCCACCCATGCCATTTGTCTTAACTACATGATTTGTTCTCAACCCCAAACACGCAACGTGTATTTGTTTCCATAATCCTCTCACCTGTTCCAGGCGTTGCCTTCATCCCCCACAATGCACTCTGCCAAGCAGCGTGTCCCTCGCTGAACCTCTTGCTTTGTCAGAAAAGGAGCACAAGACTCACTTTCTGCCAAGGCCCTGAACAGCGTCCGCATAGCCTTATGACATTCCTACATTTTAACAGAAAAAACAGTATCTGGTGTATTTTAGCTCCTGTTGAACGTTCACATACACAAGCAAAAGTCCTCTAGTATTTCATTTCATTTCACTTTTAAGTGGCATACCGCCTTTCTGAATTACTATACATAAGGCGGTATACAGATAACAATCTGAGCCAATACAAAGAAGTCCCAATAACTTTAAAATAACCGACTTACGGTATAATATCAATTAAAGCAATATTCAATAATCCATTGGAATACAATAGTGAACAGTAAAATTAAATACCAGCAAACAATAATTAAACAGTTTACACCAGGGGTGGCCAACTCCCAAGAGACTGCAATCTACTCACAGAGTTAAAAACTGACAGTGATCTACCCGTTTTTGGGGGGTGAAGGGCAAAAATTATTGAGCTTTTTTTTTAGGGGAGCCAAAGTTGTTGAGCTTCTTTGGGGGGCCCGGTGATCTACCGCAAACATCCAGCAATCTACCGGTAGATCACGATCTACCTGTCGGACATGCCTGGCTTACACTAATTGATTACAATAAATAATTGTAAAATCCAAATTTCAAAGGTCACTCCTTCAAGTCCCAAAATGTGTCTCTAATGCTACTCTGAGACTTGAGACAGGCTTCACAAAAGTGAAGGCTAGAATGTGGGCGACCATACTCAATTATTGGCTTAAACTATTTCCCCGTGGCCTTGCCCCACTAACTATGAATGATGATTTTCAATCTATGTGGAAAACAGGCAGTGGCAACTAAAATCTCATCCCTGGGCTTCTCTCCAGGTCTTCTACTTAGAATGGGATACAATCAGGCTAAAGCACTCATTAAACAATGTGTAGTAGACACAGGGCGCCAGTTGGATCTAGCCAGGACTCCCAACTTTTATTGCCAAGGAATCTACCAGGTACTTTGCCTCCCCTATGGCATATCTAACCAAACTCGAAGTCCCTAAACACCGAAGGGCTTTTACCCTGGCTCGATGTCATGCCCTCCCCTCGGCTGTTATTGATGGCCGATACAGGAAGATTGACTACCCAGAGAGACACTGCTCCTGTTACTCTGGACAAATAGAAATGGTTGAGCATGTCCTCCTCCAGTGCCTGTATTACAGAGACATTCGTATCAGCCTGATTTCCCCACTACTTCATAAGTACCCAGGGCGCACGGGGCGATTCTATAGCTCCCTGCTGCTCTCAGATACCAATCCTGCTACAACATACAACGCTGCTAGATTCTGCACAGCAGCACTCAAAATTCGTCGGAGGATGAACTGTGCCACAGACTAGATTTAATGAACATATCAGAGTGCTCTGTAAATGAATATAGTTAAAGTCTTTTATATAGCAACATTTTATGCTCTTCCATACCCGCCCAATGCTCCTATCCCTTCTTTTAGCTTCTTTTAAATTCTTACAGACTTTTATATTCACCTTCTGTTAATACCTTTTAGCTTTCCAAAACGGTTTTCAGATTTTAAAGGACTGTATCTCACCCTTTTATGCTGGTCTATGACTGTAATGAAAGATTTGTATTGCATTGTACTAAACTATAACCAAGAAAAATAACAGCAAACCACAATGGACCCACGGAACAAACCCACGGAACATACAAAGCCACACAAAAGGATCAAATTGAGAAACAAGGACACACAATCCTTAAAACTATCCCTGAGCTACTCACTTTCCAGCTCCTTCTGCTGTTCTCAAAGTCATGGTCTGGGAAAGCCTCCTAGGGCTGGAGGGTGGGGCAAGGCAGGTGTAAAAAGCCATTGCCTGATGGGCAGCACAACATCCCTTTCCCCTCACATTTCCACTTAAAGACACTCCATTTAAAGAAGAAATATTTCAGTTCCTCTAGCATCCTTTCTTTCACTACACAACGCGTGCAGAGGCCATCAAAAGCAACTTTCTACAAGCACCTTAGAGACCAACTAAGTTTGTCATTGGTATGAGCTTTCGTGTGCATGCACACTTCTTCAGATACACTGAAACAGAAGTCACCAGATCCCCACATACAGTGAGAGGGTGAGGAGAGGTAGGAAACCGGACTGTTTATGACTGCATTTGGTCTTACAGGAAGAATTTATGACTGTTTACAACTGCAATTGGTCCCAGAGGAAAAGCAAGGAATGGCTAAAGATAGCTTTATCATATATAATGAGTTAAGAATCCAATGTCTTTGTTCAGACCAGGTTTCTCCATGGTTTTAAGTTTGGTGATAAATTGCAGTTCAGCAACTTCTCTTTCCAGTCTATTTCTGAAATTCTTTTGTAATAAGACAGCTACTTTGAGATCTTGTATAAAATGTCCTGGGAGGCTGAAGTGTTCTCCTACTGGTTTCTCTGTCTTGTGATTCCTGATGTCAGATTTGTGTCCATTTACTCTACCATTTATTTATTCTACCATTTGCCCTCTTTCCCAAACGAGGCCAGTGCCTTTCAAAGTGCGTTAGAGCTCAATGAACCGCCGTCTGTTGCATTGCAGCACATTGTGCGCTTACGTTGCTTTCACCGCTAACAGGGAGCACTAAACTGCTTCGCTTCGCCAGGCTGTATGGAGCCACAATCCTGGGAAGCAGTGGGCAAATAGGCAAGCGGTTTAACCAAAACGAATTTGCAGTTTGCACCAACCTCTGTGAGATGGATGGCCCAGAAGAAGGGGGTCTGCGGAACGGTATCCAACACCAGCAGTGCAGCTTTCCCTACGAATTTTGCTATGGAGAACAGCCAGTCCACATCCCGAAAGCAATCTGTTAACATCTGCAGCAAGAACAAAGTTCTGGAAGGAAAGTCACAACACCAATCAAAATATTCTTCTGGTACTCGGTTAAAAATACCTCGCGGAAGAACATAAAGCACAGAAGTCAAGAAAGGATCAAGGAGTCAAAGAAAGCGCCCTGTGGGGGTTACAACATTTTGGGCTTGTTAGTTCATAGAACAGCCAAATAAGGGACGGGGTGGAGGGGTGGAATATTATAAAGGTGTATAAATGACAAAAGTAGGCAGAGAAGAGTTTCCCTTCCCTTCTCCTAACTATGGAGCTTTCATACATCCAACCAAGTCAAATATTTGAAGATTCAGGAGGGATAAAAAGGTAGGATTTATTCACACAGTGCATAGTTAAATTATGGAACTCCCTCCCATAGGAGGCAGTGATGGCCACTACTTTGGATGGCGTTAAAAGAAGACTGGACAAATTCATTATCAATGGCTATTGTTCTCCTGCTACTGTCCAGTATTTTTCTAAATATCACTTTCTGGGAATCTGAAGTGAGGAGAGTTGCGCTCACGCTCAGGAGCTGTTTGTGGGCTTCTGGTTGTAAGAACAGGATGTTGCACTAGAGGAGGGTTTCCCAGACTTGGCTCTCTAGCTGTTTTTGGACTACAGTTCCCATCATCCTTGATCACTGGCCCTGCTAACTAGGGATGATGGGAGTTGTAGTCCAAAAACAGCTGGCGGCCAAAGTTTGGGAAACCACTGGGCTAGAGCCAACAGGAGCCCTGTTGTTTGGCCTTCCAAATGTGCACTTCTCAATTTTTCCTCTGAATTTCGTAATGCAGTTCTTCAGCCAAGTGTATGCAAAAATGAATATACTGAGGTAAAGCATGCATAGAAGTGCATATAATTGTGAAAATAACGCCAAAAAAATCTATGCGTACGAGTAGAAATTTACACCCAAATGCAGATGACATTTTATGCCACTTCGTGTTGTTATAAGATATTCCTCCTCACCTCATTTCCATGGGAATGGCATAAAGGACCTTCAGCTTCGAAGGGTCCAAGGTCTGGGTGTCAGCTTTTGGGGGAGGATCTGCTGAGAACAAGACGGGAAGTAAGGGGAAATTAAAGAACAGGCAAGGTTTGAGAGTGGCAGTAGAAATAGAACTGAAACAAAGTCAACAGAGAGAGAGAGAAAGCCCAGTCTCAATATGCTTAGGGAGATCCCAAGGTGTGCAGAAGAATGCCACCCTGCTCCATTAAAACCCCCCACAAAGGGCTGGCCCACCAATGAGGACTGAGCATGCTCAGTAGCCATGAAATGTTGAGGCTCAGTGCAAAATTCTCCCTGACTGTCTATAGGGGCAAGGGAGTTTGACAGGTGATGTAATTATGATGTCATGTGATTGACAGGTGGGCAACCCCGCCCACCTGCCCCATTTAGCCTGAGTCTGATCCTAAAATACCGTATTTTTCCGTGTATAAGACTATATTTTTTCCTAATTCTGTGAAGTTTAAAGTAAGCAGCCGCCTTGTACACGGATAGTGCACAGTGCATTTTCTTAATTTTGAGTCCCAAAAAAATCGGGGGCATCTTATACTCGGGGGAGTTAAGTGTTAAATAAGAAAGGAAATGTTCGTTAAGGTAATTTTAAAAGGACTGAACTATGTTTGTTAAGGGAAAAATAAGAGAATTGAAGTATGATATAGAAAACACTAAGGATGATATACAATGAAACGCAGTAAGAAGGGATACAAGGAAGTCAACAATGATGGGATATATGAATGGAAAATATGGACTTTTGTTTTTCTTTTTGTATTTTGTCTGGCATGTTCTATTTTTGTGCCCTATGTGATTTTTGTATTTTTGTGTTTTATGTGTTTTTCAGTCTTATAAAATCAATAAATATATTTGAAAAGGAATAAAATAAAATAAAATGATTTACAATCCTCCAACTGAGGTGGTTCCTAAAAACACACACATCAAGTGTCAAAACCCAGGGTAAAAAAAAGTGTGTCCAGGTAAGCGTGTCTTATTTAAATAGTCGAAACAAAAAATTAAAAAAAATCCTTCCAGCAGCACCTTATTTAAATAGGTTTTATGTTTACAATATCATTCTCATTTCATTTGGCCTGGAAATTTGATTTCTTCGCCCAGCGAGGAAATCACTGTCGTTTTGCAGGTTGGGTGGGAGAGAGTGGAAAGCTGCCCTGAGCCCCCAGGATATAGCAGGGAGGACTGTATCAAAGGAAACAACATGAAAACCCCCAAGGGTGCAACATACCACACTTGGGTCCGGTCTCTTCCAAGGGGATGGGTTCCAAATCCTGCAATGAAACATGAGGTTTGGAGCCCCGTCATCCAGAAAAGGAAAAACACCCAACACCTATCGGGAAGTGCTTATAGCTCAGTGGGTGGAACAGCAGGTCCTGAGTTCAAATCCCAACATTTCTAGCTAGGGCTGGGAGAGGAGGACCCTGGCTGAAAACCAGGAGAGCTTCTGCTAGTCAGTGCAGTCCAGGCTTCCTCAACCTTGGCCCTCCAGGTGCTTTTGGCCTACAACTCCCATGATCCCTAGCTAGCAGGACCAGTGGTCAGGGATGATGGGGATCAGGGACGTAGCCAGGATCAAAATTAGGGGGGGCAAGGGGCAAGGAGCGGGGCCAAGGCACGGGGGGAGGGGCCACAGTGGGGCAAGGAAAGCCATGGTCGTTCAGCGGCGAGGGGGCGCCAGGATCAGCCCAAAATCGGGCTGCTCCGACCCCCTCCTCCCCCTCCGCAACCGGCAGGGGCGAGGGGCGCCAGGAGCAGCCCGAAATCGGGCTGCTCCGACCCCCTCCTCCCCCTCCGCGATTGGCAGGGGTGAGGGGCGCCAGGATCAGCCCGAAATTGGGCTGCTCCGACCCCCTCCGCGATCAGCAGGGGCCAAGGGGCGCCAGGATCAGCCCGAAATCGGGCTGCTCTGACCCCCTCCGCGATCGCCGGGGCGGGTGGAGGGAAAGCTGGCTTTCCCTTCACCCGCCCCACAGCCAGCAAGGGAGAAGGGACGTCTCACTTCTCCCTTGCTGGCTATGGGGCGGGCGGAGGGAAAGCCAGCCAAATGCTTTGCGCAGCTCTGGGGCTTTCCCTCCACCCGCCCCACAGCCAGCCAGGGAGAAGGGAGACGGCACCGGGAGGCAGCGGGCAGCGGGGCAGGCTGGCCACCAGCGGCCCTGCTTCTAGGGGGGGCAACTGCCCCCTCCTGCCCCCCTGCCTACGCCCATGATGGGTATTGTGATCTCAAAACATCTGGAGGGCCAAGGTTGAGGAAGCCCGGTATAGACAATGCTAAAAGAGAGGCAGGAATATTTACCGGCATCTCCGTGTCCGTGTTTGTGGGCTCGCGGACCCTCCTGTCCTCTGCAACAGCCACTATTATGCGCCGCCCATGAACCTGGCTCCCGTTCATCCGCTCGATGGCGAGCTTGACCATGTCGGCGGACGCCAGCTCCAGAAACCCAAAGCTGCGGAGAAGGAGAACGGCGTCAGCTGTTGCGCCATGTTGGCTTTCCCATCTCTCCAGAAGAAAAAAAGAGCCAGGGAAGGAGAAACGCTCACCGTGGCCTCAGGACGCAGGTGGACAAAGGGCAACATGCCCTTCCGGAACCACATGCCAGTGGTAGGCGGGGCCAGAGGCAAAAGTGGGCGGGGCCACTGAGTATATATGGCTTACAAGTCCCAGCCGGGCAAAAGCAAACATGGAGGGTACGAAGCAGGCGGGTGAGAGGCGTGATCCAGGGAGAGCTGCGAGGGCCAGATCGGTCAGCCTCAGGGGCCACAGTCCTCCCACTCTGGAGGGAAAGTGGGCAACAGCGACCTACTGAGAGTAGCAGGAGGCTATCCACCCATAATGGGAAGACCTCACAAGGCCGAAGAGGATCACCGCTCGCGGGAGGGCGGACGTTTCCCAATCCCTGAATGGAGGGTTATCAAAGATTTCTTCCAATACCTTCCATTTACAGCAGGGTGTACCTGGTAAAAGTTGTCTTGTGTTTCCTGACCGTCTTCACACCAAACTCCCTGAACGCAATCGCTAAGTCTGTCTAAGATAGAAACAAGAGGGGAAGATTCACAACGGGATCGACACCCCACCCCGAAAATCACTCCCGGGCTCAACCAAGAGAGATCCCTGCAGTTTAATTACAGCACACAAAGGGGTATACAGTGGTACCTCGCAAGACGAATGCCCTGCAAGACAAATTTTTCGCAAGACGAATGCGTCTTGCGATCTGATGGTGACTCGCAAGAAGAATTCGTTTTGCGAAAAAATTCGTATTGCGAATCAGTTTCCCATAGGAATGCATTGAAATTTAATTAATGTGTTCCTATGGGCAAAAAAAAGAAATTTCAATGCATTCCTATGGGAAACCGCGATTCGCAAGACGAATTTTTCGCAAAACGAATTGACTCGCGGAACGAATTAAATTCGTCCCTGAGTTTTAAATCTCAGGCCTTGCCTGCATAGTGAATTTAAAGCAGTACTGAGCACTTTAAACAGTCATGGCTTCCTCCAAAGGAATCCTGGGAGGTGGAGTTTTTGTTTAAGGTGCTGAACGCTAGGTGACCCCCCTCACCGAGCTGCAATTCCCAGAGTCCCTTTGGGAAGAAGGACTGATCACTCAGCTACTCACAGAATTGTAGAGTTGGAAGGGACCCTGAGAATTATCTAGCGCAACCCTCTGAAATGCAGGAATATGCAGCTGCCCCTTACAGGGGTCAAACCTGCAACCTTGGCGTTATCTCCACCACACTCTAACCAACTGAGCTATCCAGTAATGCAACGTTAAGGATAATGGTTAAAATTTCCTTAAATGGGAATATTTACTTATGTTAAATTACTGTGTATTTTTAACATGGGGTTCCCCCCCCCCTTTGGCAGTGGCCCTCCTGTGATTGGTTGAGTCACATGAGAGAGGCATTCCATTCCATTGTGACTGTTATTCCAGTAACTCTTGTTTTTTGCTCCTCTCTGTGCATATGTGAGGATAATTGCTGCTCTGCTGAGGACAGTGTGGGTCTGTGTGATTTGTCTGAAGTGAAACAGAAACAATAAGGGAGAAACCTGCACAGGAGCTCTCGATAAGGAACAACGTGAATAAGCATGAGATTGTAAATGTATTCTTCTCGGTTATATGTTTATGAATAGAGTTCATTTGAATATAAAGAGTCTGGACATTGTTTTTTTTCACGGCTTAATATACATCACGAGAAAAAGGCAGTCGGCGGAAGTGTCCGCAAGAAATATATTTCAAAACAGAAAGCACCAAGCCTCACCTCCCTGATATCCAACGGGAGATTGCCGACAAAAACTTCCAATTCTTTTTTCTTGAAGGACCCTGGAAGGAGAAAACCAGAGGAATTATTGAGAAAGAGATGCCTCCCACTCCCCACAAATAAGGGGTTTGGTTTGACACCCTAAGGCCCTATCTGCAGTATACACATTTAAAGCAGTATCATACCGCTTTAAACAGATGCAGCTTCCCCCCAAAAATCCTGGGAAACGGCAATTTGTTCAGGGAGCTGAGAGTTGTTAGCGGTCCCCCTATTCCCTCCCCCAAGAGCTACAATTCCCATAGTCCACCGTGAAGAGGGACTGACTGATTAACTCACTCTGGGAATTGTAGCTGTGCCAGGGGAATTGGGGGGGGTCTTCCTAACAACTCTCAGCACCCGTAACAAACTACAGCTCCCAGAATTCTTTGGGGGAAGCCATGACTGTTTAAGGCAGGCTTCCTCAACCTCGGCCCTATCAGTGTTTTTGGCCTACAACTCCCATGATTCCTAGCTAGCAGGACCAGTGGTCAGGGATGATGGGAATTGTAGTCTCAAAACATCTGGAGGGCCGAGGTTGAGGAAGCCTGGTTTAAGGGGTATTATAGTCCTTTAAATGTCTGGTATGAATGTGGCCCTGGTCAGTCACTGTCAGAAGAAGGACGTAGGACTAGATTAGGCCTAATCCCTTGTGAGGGGTAAATGTCAGTTCCCAGGATTCTCTGGGACGAAGCCATGCACTCTAAATGCTCATTATGCTGTGAATGTGGCCTAAACTGGCACTTCCTCTGATGGGCTCTGGCTCCACCAATTGTCAGCTTTTATAATAATAATAATAATAATAATAATAATAATAATAATAATAATAATAATAATAATAATTTATTATTTATACCCCGCCCATCTGGCTGGGTTTCCCCAGCCACTCTGGGCGGCTTCCAACCAAATATTTAAAACAATACAGCATCAAACATTAAAAACTTCCCTAAACAGGGCCACCTTCAGTTGTCTTTTAAAAGTAAAATAGTTGCTTATTGCTGGGAGGGCGTTCCACAGGGCGGGCGCCACTACCGAGAAGGCCCTCTGCCTTTTGCTCCACCCACATTTGGGCTCCTTGCCTTGTGCCCCACCGTCCACCCCTAGGATGTGGGGAAGGGGGGGGAGAGAACTTGGATGTTGTACAGCTGAGCACACTAACCCCCTCGCCCAGTAAAAATGGCTCCGGCACAAGCACAAAACCTCCAGCCGGCCTGCCACTTGTCGGCTGCCTTCCAACCCGCCTGCCCCAAACGAACAAAGATAATTCAGAGACAGGACACAGCTATAAATAACCGGACAATGGCTTTCTGACTTCTGACCCCAACGACAGGAGAAATGTTTGGCTGTAAAGGATTATGCCCTGTTCAGAAGCCTGCAGTCACATTGTGTGGAAAGAAAACCCAGCTGAGAGGGCTGGGAGGAGAAAGCAGCACCGCGGTTCCCGTTTTCCTGAAACGGGTGCCAAAGAAACACACACACACACAGAAAATCCTTAAAAACAGTCCAAGATTTTGCAGCCAGATTGCTTTGGGGCAGACAACGGGGCATAATTCTCTGCAGGGAAACCAAAATGTTTTTTTTTCTTCTCTTATGTGCAGGAGTGCAGAACTCTCTCCAGCCTGAGGGCCACATTCCCTTCTTGGTAATCTCCCAAGGGCAACATGTCATCGGCTGGCAGGGCCAGTGGCAAAAGTGAGTGGAGCAACAGAAGGTTAATTTTACCTCCGTATGGTAGGCTACTTTCCACACAGACAAAGGCCCCTCTCTCCTCCATCCAGGCAAATCGGGAAGCATTATCAAAATTTGGTAAGGCAGGCAGAAAGTCTTAAGGAGGGTGCAAACAGGGAAGTCTGAGGCATGGCCTGGAGAGAGTCCCAAGGGCCAGATAGAGAAGTTAAATGTATTGGGCAATGTATACAAATCTCTCTTCATTATGCTAATAGGCAGGGCCGTCTTAAGCATATCTGGCGCCCTGGTGCGAAGATCCCTCTGACGCGCCGACGCCCCGTTTCCCAGTGTGGCTGTCTGGCGGGCACCGCAGCGGGCACCCCCCCCTGGCGGCCCGGTGCCCTGCACCACCCAGCCTTGCCGTAGGGCCGGCCCTGCTAATAGGTTCACATTCTCCCTCTTTTGAATCAATTTTATTAAAGGTTTTCAACCGAATATGCCATAAAATTCAAACTAAAAAAAGGGAATGATAATAATAATAATAATAAAAACAGATATAACAGAAAAAACTAAAGTAAAATACATTAATGATCCTCATAAAACACAAAATTATAAATATATCTACGGGTATGTAGCCCTCAGTCACCATTTTATCATAATCTTCACACATAAAGAGAGTTGAATCTCCCCACTTCCCATCTGGAAGAGCTTCCCCTTCCTCAGTCTCCCACCTGGAGAAAAGCCACTCTGACCTGCCTCTCATACATACCCTTTCCTGTTCCCATTCTCCATTATTTCCCGATTAATCTCAAACTTACGTTGGCCCATTTGCACATGCCCCTTCCTTTTAAATACAGTCATAACTTGCTTTTCAAACAGCCTAGTTCTCAAAAGTTTTGGGTCCCGAACGATTCAAACCCGGAAGTGAGCGTTCCAGTTTTCGAACGTTCTTTTGGAAGCCGAACGTCCGACGCGGCTTCCGATTGGCTGCAGGAGCTTCCTGCAGCCAATCAGAAGCCAAGCTTTGGTTTTCGAAGGCTTTGGAAGTCGAACGGACTTCCGGAACGGATTCCGTTTGACTTCCAAGGTAGGACTGTACATTATTTAATGCAAGAAGTTTGTAATTGTGCTCCTCACCTTCCATGATCGAGTCAAGAATGCCACCTAAAGCCCCGAACTCCCATCGCCATTTTCCTAACCCACCTCACAGGGTTGTTGTGAGGGTCACATAAAGAGGAGAATTCTGTATGCCGCCTTGAGCTCCTTGGAGGAGAGCTGGGCAATAAAGGCAGTGAATAAGGAAATCATTCACGCTGCAACACTGTGTTGCAGATTCCATTGGTTTATTACCAAATTTCCGCACTTGCCCTCCAAGGAGTTGAACCGGACTTTGGTGGCACTGATTAACACCCCTAAGAACCCACACACCTGGAATTCAGCAAGGGCCGGGGGGGGCAGAATAGGGGCATCCGGGTGCACCTGGGCTCCCCAACCCAAACATTTTCAAAAACTGAGCAACCCAAACTTACCAGGATGCCTTAGTGGAGCTGCTTTGACATGCTTCTTCAGAGTTTTGCCATTATTCCTCTCGTTGCCAGGGTTTGACCTGAGAAGCAAGTTCAGAGAAACCTTAGATGCCATGTGTGTTGATAGAAGAATTATTTCCGAAGGAGAAAGAAATAGGGTAACACACATTCATCGTAGCAAAGTTAGGCCTGTCTTGCACATCAACCTGAATCATGGTTTATTAAATCACGACTCAGCATTATATGTTTGAACTCTGCCCCAGCAGCTTCACTATGGTTCGTTTAATCCACTGAAACCATGGTTTGTTGCTGGCTTACGAACTTTGGTCTAGCTCAGTACTGTATAAGGCAGCTTCCTATGGAGCCCATGGCGTCTGGAGGGTCAAAGGTTCCTCAGCCCTGATACAATCACACAGAGAGACAGAAAACTCAGCAGAAATTAAATTGCACTCTCAACCACCATAAAAGGCAGAAATTTAACAGCTCAATAATAGGGCTGGGCAATATCTGGTTTTCAACATTGCAATATATCCACCGGCTAAACGTTGCAATGTATTGATATATCACGGTCTGAAAATAAGGATGGAATTATGCCTAGGATGATGTTAAAAGGGCTGGGATTCTTTTTAAAAACTTCACTTGACACCAAAAAGGGGGGGGGGGACTTCATAGGCAAAAGGTGAGCCTCTCTGGGGAAGACTGTTCTACCATCTGGGAGCCACCACTAAAAAGGCCATGACAGCCACCCTCCTTATTTCAGGCTGAGGAACAAAATCCATGTTTATTTGTAATCACACTAGCTCACATTCAGTCATTGCTTGGATATCTAAGGTCTTCTTTGAGCCAAATCTGGGTCATCCTCTTATCCTCTACTCCAAATACTCACATCTTCAAAGGGTCCAGGGAAACATCAACCTGAAAAGGAGACCAGAACTATTATCAATTTAAACAACAACAACAACCAGGAAGAAATAAAAAGTTACTGGAATGGCCTTTTGTCATTTCCCCCTCTAAGAGCAAATGCGAGTGGCACAGTGCCAATCATTTTGGGAGCAAAATGGGACCACCCAAAAAACAAGACAGCATTTTCTAAATACTATGGGGGAAGGGCTCATTACGTAAAAATATTTAACCTTGTGGTGGTTACTAATAGTGGTTATATCACAATAAAGTTTCAAAAATTTAAAAGGAAAAAAACCCAATATTTAGCTTCGCAAGTATTGAGAGAAAACCCACAAAACTGCCTGACAATAACCTATTAGGTTGTGAAAGAGATGTGATGAATGTGTGGTCCTCCAGATGTTGCTGAACTACAATTCCCATCTGCCCCAGGAAGCATGGCCTGTGTGTGTTTATATTGCAAATAATAATCAAAATAATAATAATATCCTTCTGAGTAAAAAAAAAAAAGCTCTGGTTTGGGATTGTGGTACGCATGTTTTACAAGCCCACCATCTGAGCACAGCCTTAGCTCAGTTGCTTGTTTTTGATCAGCTAATTAAAATAGCAGAATAACAGAATTGTCGTTGGGAGAGACCCCAGGGGTCATCTAGTCCAACCCCCTGCAAAACTGGAATCTGTTGCTCAAAACTGCATTTTTACTTTGTAGTGTTGGATCTCGCTCTGACTGGGGTCTTGGGATGGAAAGACGGGACAAGAAATTAAAGTAACAACACCTCTGATGGGTCACAAGGTTCCCCACCCAAAGCAACAGAGGGAGAAATGGAGAGAGAAATAGGGTGGGGGGAGGGGCTGGAGAAAGAGCAGGAAGCAAGACTCCCCATTACCTCCCCACCATGTAAAAGGAACAAGCACCGCCCCCCTTCCAAGGCGAAATAAAAAAAGAGAGGGTCCCTATCTCCGCTTAAGATATCTAGTCATTTAAGGAGAAGAGGAACCCGCAGCGTCAAGGGCCAAGTCAACTTCCCCACACTTTCTCTGGGGCCATACCTGAGCCACGCTGGCAGGGCGGCGTGCGGATGCAACAGCCGTGCGCGCTTCGAATCCGGAATCAATCCGCATTCTTCCGTCGCGCAGGACTTTTATTGGAAAGGGAGAGTTGCAAAACACGGATATCAGGATGCCGTTTCTGTTAACGCTCTGTTAACGCTAGCTAAAACGCACCCGCAGCACCCACGCCATGCAATGCAAGTAGGGAAGAGACTTTTTAATATACCACCACGCCGCTCCTTTTATCAAATCTAAATACGGTAGTGGCGCGACAGATCTTGCAGCTGTAATGGATTGCGGTGCGCCGGTTTTTAATTTGCAGAGGCGGGAATGTTTTTCCGCGCCGGAGTTTCTCGTGCAGGAAGAGCTACTAGGTGGTGTGTGTGTGCTTTTTTGCAAACGAGAGACGTGCTTGCAAAAAGAAAAAAAGGAAAAGGAAGAAGCCCCTCCCCGCCCGCCAGGGCAGTTTTTGATTTTTCGCGCGAGGCACGGGTAGCTTTTTAAAACTCTTAAAATTGAAGTTTTTGCAAACGCGAAGTGGATCCAGTGAAATAATTTCGCGAGGCAGATCTGGGATCGCTCAGCCGGGAAAGCATGAGATCTCGTAATCTCAGGGTCATAGGTTGGAGCCCCATGTTGAGTAGAAGATTCCTGTTTCGCAGGGGGTTGGACTGGATGACCCTCGGGGATCCCTTCCAACTCTACAATTCTGCAATTCCAATTAGCCGATCAAAGCAAAGCAAACGAGCGAAGGCAGTGCCCAGATGCTTGGCTTGTAAAACATGCAGAGCACAATTCCAGAGCAGGCCTTTTTTATTCAAAGGCAGTGCCGGATTTATGTATAGACTAAACAAGCTTACAACGGTGTCCAAACTTTTTTCAAAGAGGGCCAGATTCGATTAAGTGGAGGGCTGTGGGGTCTGACCAAAGGGCCAACCAATGTAGTTGACTATTTTTTAGGATTTAAGTTGCTGAGATTTTTTTTAGGGTTGGAGTTGTTGAGATTTTTTAAGGATTGAAGCTGTTGAAGTTTTTTGTTTGTTTGTTTTTTGTTTTTATTTTGCCCCAGGAAATAAACTGCCAAAGGGGCCGGATTAGGCTCCCAAAACAGACTTTGGACGTGCCTTGTTTAAGGCCCCACTCTCTTGGGAGCCCCCAAAAAATTTTAAGGGGAAAAACCTGGAGTACATTTCCAAAATATAAGATAAAAAACAAAGTAAAACCTACATACAGCAACAGTGTTTTTTGCTGTGTAGATACTTATTAGGTCCATAAATTACCATATAGCATATATTCAACACAAAAAACTGACAATTTCTTATTGATCAAGGACAGCTGGACATATAAAGGGCCCCATTACCTTCAGTAGCTTAGGGCCTCATCAAAACTTGTTGTTGTTGTTATTATTATTATCATTATTATTATTATTATTATTATTATTATTATTATTATTATTTCTATACCTCAAATGAAGGGTCACAGGGCACTTTACAATATAAAAACACAAAAATACATCCCATAGTAACAAATGAAAACAATAATCCTCACACACACAGCTTAAAAGGCCATGACTGTTTATGCAGCCCAAGGCCTGGGAAAAGAGTTTTTGCCTGGTGCCTAAAGACATGTAATGAAGGTGGCAGGCACTGGAAACAACATTCCACATATAGGGAGCCACTGCAGAAAAGGTCCTGTTCTTGTGTTGCTGCCCTCTGGACCTCTCACAGAGGACGAGGCACACAAAGAAGGGCCTCAGATGATGGTTGCATGCCCCAGTTGGTGCATGCTTTTACTCGGGAGTAAGCCTCATGCGTGGCAGTGGGATCTGCTCCTGAGATCGTCGCTGTGCCGAAACCCAATTGTGTTTCCCAAATAAACACATGCATAGGATCGTGGCTTTCCAAGACAGGTTCCAGAATTCAGCAGCACAGTGGAATTTATAACAAGAAAACATGTTGTGTCAGATTTCACCCATGCAGACCCACCCTGCCCCTCTTGTTTACTTGCAAGCAAGTTCTGTATAAACTGAGCCCAGTTTTGACTGGGGAGGGCGGGTTATAAATAAAATATTATTATTATTATTATTATTATTATTATTATTATTATTTTAATGAGCATGAGTTTCCACAAAGAATTCTAACTGCTACCATTCCCAGCAGCCTTAACAAACTACAGTTCCCAGGATTCTGTGGGGGGTGAGTCATGCCCTTAAATGTGCATTGGGTGTGCTTTAAATGTATAGAGCAGATGGCAAAATTTGGTTTTAAATAGCATTTTTGGTCTGAGCTCATTTGCAAAAGCTCCCTCCTGCTTCTTCTTATCTTTCTGCATTACAGTCTGTGGTGACAGCCAGGAAGAATGAATATGTACAATGCTTTGAATAAATATGCATATTTTAAAACATGAACCGCTTAGGAAAGAAATTAATATGCTGGTCCCTTTATTATGGTGATTATCAATGGCTAGAGATGGATGCATTTTTACAGAGGTTAACAGGCTGGTATAGACAGGGATTTTAAAAGAAAACAATATTTATAGCTTGCTCTTCATTGAATACTATTTTCAATCCCAGAGCAAAAAACAAAGTAATAAAAAATTAGGGGTGGTGGTGGGAATGGCAATATGCAAAACTTTTGGTATCATGTAAAACAGATCCAATAAAAGACAAAAATAACCATGCTGTCGTAAGGTAAACAAGCAAAACTACAGTGTCAAAAATGAAAATTTCCAGTTTAAGCAAATACGTAAGTAACAACAAACAAACAGAATATACTGGGAGCCAGAATATACTGGTTGAAGTGTTGGACTAAGAACCGGGAGATGGATGGACAGACAGATCTGTATGTGGATGTGTGGGCACACATACAAATCTGTCCATCCACACACACACACACCCCAATACATCGGAGTGGCTGGGGCAACCCAGTCAGATGAGTGGGGTACAAATAATAAAATGACTATTATTATATGGATAAACAGACAGACATGCATCTCTGAATGGATGGAAATGGATGACTGGAGAGGCAGAATTGTATGTGGGTGGATAGGCAGGTACGAATCTGTCTGTCTATGGATGGATGGATGAATTGGTCCTGTACCTCGATCAATGGGCATGGACGGATGGTTAGACCGATTTCGACATGAACGGCTAGAGGCAGACCTGGACATGGAGGGATGTGCGGACACAGACATGGATGGATGGAGAGACAAACAGATACGTACACAGATGACCGATAGCTATGGATCATGGGGTGACATGGATGGATAGACAGACTTGTATAAACATGAATGGACCAGGTGGATAGACAGAAAGTCCAGCAGGTGGATGGGTTTTGTTGATGAAGAGGCAGACATGTTGCATAGACAGACAGACGAAAAGAAGAAAGTGTAGGTCAGGCATCCCCAAACTTCGGCCCTCCAGATGTTTTGGACTACAATTCCCATCATCCCTGACCACCGGTCCTGTAACCTAGCGATGGGAGTTGTCGGCCAAAACATCTGGAGGGCCGCAGTTTGGGGGTGCCTGGTGTAGGTATATATGTCAGTGACGAAATATATAAGTGGATGGATGGAATATATCTGTATGGAAGAACACGTTAATATTTGTACATGAAGTGATGGATGAGAATATTCATGGACGGACAGAAACAACCTCTCTCCAGTGTTACAGCTCCTCAGAGTAATCCCATTGGAACTAATGGGCATTCTCTTGAGAATTACAGGTATAGGATTAGAACTACGCAAACAGTGTAGGTTTTTTTTTAAAAAAAAAAATGCATGCTACTACAGCCGCAAGAATGTGATTTGCCCAAAAGTGGAAAGATGGAGGTCCCGACGAAAGAAGATTGGATACAGAAATTAATGGAGTATGCAGAAACGGTGAAACTTACCGGAAGAATAACAAATAAAGATAACAAACTCTTTACAAAGGAAAGGAAGTGGTTTATTGTGTATTTAGAAGCAAATTGTAAACAGTTTAGGACATTGGCAGGTTTATTGCAAAAATCTGCAGTTTAAAAAAAATATAGAGAGAGATATCAGAATAGACGAATAGAAGAATAAATTAAGATAATTTGGAGCATGCAGGAAAAGATGGGTGGGGAGCAAGGAACCGCAGGAGGAGGGGAAAGGGAGTCGAAATCGAAAATGTTAAAATCTGGCAAAATAATATAAATGTATATAAATGAAAATAATAAAAAAAGAAACTGATGGGCATGACTAACTAGATCCATTAATTTCAAGGGGTTTACTTTGAGTTGGAGACAATCTATAGAAAATGAGGAAGAAAGGGGAGGATGGAGAAGTAATGTTTATAATTCACCACGCAACCTTTTTTTTGGTAAAGTACATGTAATAATAATAATAATAATAATAATAATAATAATAATAATAATATTAATAATAATAATAATAATAATATTCTGTCGCTCCTTAAACATTTAAGAAAAGCTGGCGCACAAACCGCGCCAAACCTGCCCCGTAAAAACGCGCAAGTTGCGCGCCCGGGCTCCGCTCCTCGCCTCTCTCATCCGCGCCCAGAGGCCAGACCCCTCGCGGCTCGCCAGGCCGCCCCCTCCGGATCTGGGCGGGGAGGCTTCTTGCGAGAGCCAGCCGCCCTTTCGCCTTCCCTGTCCGGCAGCAGCGGCGAGAGAGGCGCCTTGGGACGGCGTGGAAAAGCAGCGGCCGGGGGTCCCGTCGAGCAAAAGCAGGTAAAAGCAAAACCAAACAGCGGAGCCCGAGGGCGCCATGGGGCGACCCCACCCCAGGGCTGGATGAAAGAGAGGGAGGGATGATACTTTGCCGCCCCCTCCCCGCCGTGTAAAAGGATCCCCTTCTTGGAAAGACCCCTTTCCATGCCCCTAATAGTGACAGCCTTGAGAGGCATCCGCCTCTTGTTTTCTGGCCCCCTCCCACCCCCAGGACCAAGAAGCCCCTGTTCTGCCTGCTAGCTGGATCTCCCACAAATGATTTTTCTCCCCTGCCTCTTATAAAGAAAAGTCTATGTCTTTCTTCTTTTCCAAAAATGAAAATTTAGGACCCCTTCCGTCCGCTGCAAAGCATTATCTGAAAGTTTAGGAGATATAATTTGTTGGATCTCACTCCCCACCCCCACCCCCCCAAAAAGTGGGGAAGCACTAGTTGCCCTTCCTTCCAAAGCCCCTCCTAGTCACAATTTAAAATTCTCCCATGCCACTACTCTGACTCCCAGCTCACCTCCTTGTTGGCAGAGAGAGAGAGAGAGACCAGTTGTCTACCCACTTTTTTGGGGGGGGGCTACAGAGCTGGGCAAATGAGGCATTAAAAATGGGGTTCAGGGGTCCTCCACCTTGATGCGCTCTCCCAGTTGCTCATATTGCTGGATGAGTTTTATATAGGTGTAACTGTTTTATCGATCCACCCAAATTGATGCTTCCCTCTCTCTGCTGACCAGGTCTGCTTCCTTTTAAACTCCTTTATAATTCAGTTGGAAGTGGTGGCTTTTAATTCCTTGGGAGAAAGAGGAATTGGGCGGGACAAGGTGACCAGGTATTGGCCCTAATCCTGGCCACCTCCTCACCTCCTTTGCCCAGGGAATGCCTTTCCTATCCTTTGGGCGCTGGGCCTCCCCTCGCCTCTGGCTGCCCTTTTCCGAGTTACGTGGCTGGGTTGTCAGGGGGCGCGTGGCCAGTTTGAGGCCTACATCTCAGGCTCCCAAGACAGCCTGTGCCAGCCTCCGCACAGGCCTCCGCCCTTTCCCCAGCGGTACCCCAAACTCAGCTTCTCCTTGACCCCTGCTGCCGTGTGCTGCCCTCTGCCCCCCCCCCATGGCTGCCAAGTGGTTCAAAGAGTTTCCGTCCAGCCTGAAAACGGTTTCGGAGAGAGCCAAGCCGGGCAGTGCCGCCAACCTTGGGAAGCTGTGCAGTGCCTCGCGCAAGAGCCTAGGTCCTTCCGAAGCAGGCACGGCAGCTTCCCTGCCCGGGAAGAACCGGAAAAACTCTGCTACTGAGCTGGGCAGCCCACGGACCCTGCTTCTGCCAGGGAAAGATGGCGGAAGTGGACGGCTTTCGCGGGACAACCTCCAGGGCCTGCTGCAAGCCGCTGCGGGGAAGATGCGGAAGAATTCGCGGGTGGATGGGGCCCCCGCGGACGAACCAGCACGGGGGGCACCCAAAGGCAACGCTGGCTCCGGGACCTACATCAACCGGCTCATCAAAGTGGATGCTCACGAGAAAAACGGAAAGAACTACCCTGGAAGCGCCCCGAGTCCCACCCTGGTTGCAGCTCCCGAGTCAGAGAAGGCCAAACAGGAGACGGTAAGGATTCTGCTCACGCCAATACCCTTCCCATGGTAGTGCCAGCGTATGCCCGTTGGGCAGGCTTATAACGGGTAGGCCTCATTCATTCTCCATGCCCTTTCTCAGTTGCCAAAATAAGATGACCTTCTAAGGACTCTCTGCCTACACCAACTTGACACCGCTTAACGCCACTTTTGGTTTTGCTACCCAATTAACCTCACAGGCACCCATTGCCCTTGCATCTTTCATCTGCTGTGGATGTGCTTCCTTCTGTAATTCCTTTGCCTCTCTTCCACTCCCTGCGCAAGCTAATTAATCACATTTTTTTAAAAAAAAGATATAAGCAATTGCTTGACTTGTGAGACCCTTGATGCTATTGCTATGTTTAATTTAGCTGGACTCAAAACCACCATGTTTCTTGTTATGCAGAGTGAGAATAAGAGGCGAGGAAGAGAGTGGGTGGCTCTTTGAGCTGCTGAATGTCTGAAGAGAAGGGCGTCCTTAGTTCGGGGATGGGCTCAGGCTGCCGGCTGCAGATAGAACTCCATGGGAAATTATGAAAGGGCTCCTTAAAAGCAAAACGAAAAGCCTAAAATAATTAATCTGCTTTCTGGGGTTCCGTTTTGAAGGACGTCCAAACAGGACTTTATATGAAATAGAAACTCCTACGGTTTTTAATCCCGTATTATACAGAAATATAAATAGTTCCATTCTTTGTTTGCATAGCACCACCAGTATACAGAATTTGATAAGCAACCTCCGCAGAACTTCTACTTTATGTAAAAATCATTGTTGTTACTTAAACTCTGAGGTGCTCCTGTCATTTATGGGGGGTACAATTGTCATCCGCCCTTCTATTTACAATGTTCGGGGGAGCGTGCCAATCATTACGTAGCCAAAACAGCACCAGCCACACACAGCAGGGTGGTGACAGCAGGTTTACCTGGAGGCGGGTCTCGAGCTTTGCAGGAGGACACAATAATCTTTAGAAAAAGAGGGTGGGGAAGAGGAAGAAACTGCTGAATGAGGTCTGAGCATTCTCAGTGGCCACAGAAGACCTGAAAACATGAGGGGAAATGGAATGGAGCACCTGAAAGGGGGCACGGCTGGCTGGCTGGCAGGAACCCAGAACAAGCACACTCCATACCGCAACATTTTGTTGCAGGTCCCGCTATCTGTTGATTTATTTGTAATTTAGGTGATTTATACAGTGCCATTTGCACAAGCGACAGGGTGCTTTACAATAAGACACGTAAGTAAAAAGCAAGGAAACCACCAAACCCATAAAATAGTGCCATCCTTTAAAAGAGGGCAAACTTTTCCCAGACCAGTGGGTGTGGCTTGGGAAGGGGGTGTGGTTGAGAAGGTGTGGCCTTAGGAGAGTTTCCTGGGAAGAGGGATGGATGGCAAAACCACTCTGGGAATTGTAGTTCTGGGAAGGAAATACGAGGGCAGGAGTCTCCAAACAATTTTCAGCACCCTGAACAAACTACAGTTCCCAGGATTCTTGGCAGGGGGAGCCATAACTGTTTAAAGTACAGTACTATCGTAGTGCTTGAAACGTAATGTGCCGACAGGGCCTGGGGTAGGATGTTGGCCACGCAAATACGCATTGCAGGGGGTTGGACTAGATGAGCCTTTGGTTCCCTTCCAGCTTGACAGTTCTGTGAAATAAGCCTCACCTGATTGCTTAATTCTGCCTTTGCACCCCCTCCCTTTGCCATCAAGGTTATTATCCTGGAAGATTACGCCGACCCGTACGATGCCAAGCGCACCAAGGGTCAGCGAGATGCCGAGAGGCTGGGAGAAAATGACGGCTATATGGAGCCATACGATGCCCAGCAGATGATCACCGGTAAGTGTCCGGGCGCGTTTGCCAGGAGGGGGGCCATTAGGGGGCCATGCCAGCCCCAAAATCCTGAGACAAGGGGAGAGTTGGCATCACCTGCCCATGTCCCTTTCTGGCCTCCTGTGAGGAATCCGGCCCGCTGTCCATGCCCTCTTGGCGACATCGAGCGGAGCGTGAGACAGCTTAGCAGTTTGGAAAACTGGAGCCGCCGTTAATTGTTCCAAAGAAAGGTCATCTTTCTAACGTTTCCTTTCTCGACACCCCGAGGGGTGGAGGCAAAGAAACCTGGCAGGCCTTGGTTTGCCAGCCCAGATGTTTAAATGCCAACACCAATTCCGCCATCTCACTCACAACTGGCTGATTCTCGCCAAGACGTTTGCTGAGGAATCCTTGCAAGTTTGTCATGAGAACCTGGGTTGTTGTCAAGAATTCTGAGACATTTTCTTTAGGGTTCATACAGGTTCTTGGCCAGGACCAAGTTGGCCTTCATAGTTTCCCTGTGAGGACAGAGGCTGCACCCTAGAACAAAGGTGGGGCACCCATGGCCCTCTAGAGGTGGCTGGGACCCTGGCACCCATCATCCCTGACCACCAGTTTTCCTACCAGTGATCCCCCACATCCCATAAGACCACTGAGTCAGAATTAACCGCTGTACCACTTCCTGCTTCCCGAATTCCCATCATTCGAGTACCTGGTCAGTTACCAGATCTTGTGGCAGGGAGTCCCACAAGCTAAGCTCTGGCTTTGCGGAAGAAGCGGTTCCATCTACAATGACTGGGGTGGTGGTTTAGCCATGATTTAGATACAGGGGTGTTTATATAGAAACTAGTCTACTGTACAAAATTTTAATAATAATAATAATAATAATAATAATAATTTATACCCCGCCCATCTGGCCGGGTTCCCCCAGCCACCCTGGGTGGCTTCCAACAAAATACTAAAATACAGAAATCCATCAAACATTAAAAGCTTCCCTAAACAGGGCTGCCTTGAGATGCCTTCTAAAGGTCTGGTAATTGTTGTTCTCTTTGTCATCTGGTGGGAGGGCGTTCCACAGGGAGGGTGCCACTACCGAGAAGGCCCTCTGCCTGGTTCCCTGTAACTTGGCTTCTTGTAGCAAGGGAACCGCCAGAAGGCCCCCGGCGCTGGATCTCAGTGTCCGGGCTGAACGGTGGGGGTGGAGACGCACCTTCAGGTATACAGGACCGAGGCCGTTTAGGGCCTTAAACCTCTTGTTCCACCCACTTTTGCCCCAGGCCCCACCCACCACTGTCATGCGGCCCCCAGGAGGTCACCCAGGAGGGAATGTGGCCCTATGTCTGAAAAATCTCCCCCACTCCCAGACTACAGCACCTAGAAGCAGCCAATGTGGGCATGGTTTCATGTTATTAAATTCAGATTTCAAGTGGCCTGATCCCCCACCGATCCCCTATTCCTCCCATTGTCACTGTGAGGTTGGGACCCCTTGACCCACCCTGCTGGGGGGGGTCACTCGCACCCCAGCTGCTCCTTTTCTCTTCCCACCAAAATTAAAACAAAACAAAACAACTCCCCCCCCCCAGCCTTATCTCTTCCAGCAGAGAGGCAGGAAAGGAGAGAGCTGGTTTCCTGACCCAGATTTCTTTTTCCCGTTAGACCCCCCCTCCCCTGCCCCTCGGCCGCCACCAGATTTGTGCCCTGTCTCCCAGCTGTGCCAAAAATTTGCTTTCTCAAATTAAAAGCAGCACACTTGTTTTAGGGTAGCTAACTTTTATCTCAGGTCATTTATTTTTATTATTATTATTTTGCAAGGTTGCTCTGCAAGGGCACAGAGAGTGATGGAATATTATCGTGCTTTTTGACCGCATCAGTGAATACTGGGACCTTCGTCCCAACGAACTCTGGGAATTGTAGCTCTGTTGAGGGGAAGAGGGGGTCGCCTAACCAAGAACTACAATTCCCAGAGGAAGAAGGATTGCTTGTTAAAGCAGACCCTCCAAGTGCCCCTATTTTCCAAGGACAGTCGCGGATTTACAGAAGCCGTCCCAGTTTCAGATTTGATCCCGGAAGATCCCTCTTTTCCTTAGGACATCCCTATTTTCATCAAAGAAATGTTGGAGGGTATGGAGTTATGCGAACCCCCCCCCCCCCCGAGACAAGGAGATAAGTAACTATACAACCTTTAGAAGACAACTGAAGGCAGCCCTGTATAGGGAAGTTTATAAAGGTTTTATTATGTTTTTATATACGCTGGAAGCCGCCCTGAGTGGCTGGGGCAACCCAGTCAGATGGACAGGGTATAAATATTATTATTATTATTATTATTATTATTATTATTATTATTATTATTATTATTATTTTATAGAACAGGACATCCCTATTTTCATCAGAGAAATGTTGGAGGGTATGTTAAAAGCACGCTCTGTGCAGTGAGGGGGGAGAGGGGATTCTTAACAACTCTCAGCACCCATCACAAGCTACATTTCCCAGGATCCTTTGGGGGAAGCCATGGCAGTTTAAAGTGGTGCGATTTACTGCTTCAAATGTGTAATTCGGGGCCTTATTTCTAACTTGCTCTAGTCAGTTAGCACCTGAGGGGCCTCATTCTGCCGCCTGGGGCCGTGGACCTCTGCCCCCCACCCCAGGCCCGGCCCTGCCCTGACGGACCCCTGCCTTTTTGTAAAAACAAACAGGCCTCAAACGTGGCCGGTTGCCTAGCAACCAGCCGGATGCCTGCCCTGGGCTCTCAGGCCCGTGGCGTTCCCACCCGGAGCTGACACAGAATAACAGGAAACGGTAGCGCCGGAAGCCGGAGGCGATGTGGGGCATTGTTGGCGGAGGTGGCGTTCGTGCGCAGGATATGGGCGCTTTTACCTCAGACGCTGGTTTTGAGTGCGAGGGTTTCCCAGATCCTACATTCACTTCTCCTGGTTTTGACCCACCGCCGGGTAGGAGACAGTCCAATCCTTCCTGTCAAGAACAGAGGAAGCTGATTTGCACCGAGTCTGAAACCTGGGTCCACCTTGCTCAGTGTTGCATGCACTGACTGGCAGCATCTCTCCAGGATTTCAGGCAGGCAGTCTCTCTCTCTCTCTCCCAGCCCTCCCTGGATATGCTCCTGGGATTTGAACCTGGGACTGTGCAATGCAGATGCTCTCCCACCGGACGAACCTGGAAATAAAGGAAGTTTCTAGTCCTCATGGCTTCACATGAAGGGTTGATTTAACATCATAGCCAGACGCTGGAGAGACCTGTCAGGAGTAAGCATGGACCAATGGTACCAAATAGTATTAGAAACAGCCTTATTAGGAAAAACTAACCAATAAACGGGCACGGGGACAAATGGGAGAGGACGCCTATGACTCCCCTTTATCACACACACAGCCCAACAAAACGATGACAAGAACCCAGAATATGGCTAATCTGATTCAAAAATGCCCACCCACCCCACTCACACACAAAAACAAACTTCACTACAGCCAATCACAAACAAACAACCACACTGGAGGCCAACGCTAACCTCTCTCACCACCAAAGGAGCACAAGCAACCTGCACAAGCGATGCTGACAAAAAACCCACACATACATTAAGTAAAATAGAAACATTGCCACATGACCCCCACCCCCACTCACCATTCCGCCCTCCACCTCTTTCTCCCTTTTCTTCCTAATGTAGGTGTTATGTACTGAGCTGAATCCTAGAACAATAGGATTCAGAATCAGCGGGAGCTACCCAATCCAACTCCAGGTGGAAGTGAATCCGCAACCTGATTGGTCTGCTGGAGCAGCCAATCAGGCGGCTGGCGGAAGTGAATCTGCTACCTGATTGGCCTGTAGGAGCAGCCAATCAGGCTGCAGGCAGAAGTCAATCCATAATATAATTGGCCCACAGGTGTAGCCCTGAAGTAGCCAATCACGCAAGGCCCATTGTGTAAATAATGTATATAAGCAGATGGTTTGGGGAAAAGAGCCATTCGTCTTCTCTTCTCCTCCTTGATGACTATGAGCTGAATAAAGAGCATGAAATTCACTCTTGACTCCGAGTATATTTCACTGGCGACGAAGGTGGGATCCTGCTGAGCTGACCGCCACCACGCACTGCACCGCAGCACCGCCACCTGCTGCACCGCTGCATCGCACCGTGCATCCAGGCTTCAGCTCCAGGACCCAAGGAACCCAGAATGGCAACCGACAGCAGCTTCTCGCCATTCAAACCAGCATCAGGAGACTGGGAAGGGTACGCCGCCCGTTTCAACTTCCTCCTGCAAGCGAAAGAAGTCACCAACGATGCCATGAAGAGGGCGACATTCTTCAGCGTCTGTGGAGAGGAGACGTTTGAAATCGCCCGGGCTCTCCTTGCACCTAGAGATGTCGCTACCGTCTCTTACAAAACAATAATGGAACGGCTGAAGGAGCACTTCTCACCACAGCCCTCGGTGGTAGCTTGCCGAAATGCCTTCTACGCAAAGCGGCAAGCCCCGGGGGAAACCATAACTGGGTTTGTGACCTCCCTCCGCCAAGCCGCCCGGTTATGCAACTTCTCAGAATTGGAGAACATGCTTCGTGACCGCCTCGTCGGTGGCCTGAGGGACGAGATGTTGCAACGACGCCTCTACGCCAAAAAAGACCTCACGTTCCAGATTACTCTGGAGGAAGCCCTGGCAACCGAAGCCGCCGAGAGGTCAACGCAAGAGGCACGACCGGCCCCGCCATCCCAACCGAGGGTCTACCACGAAGACCTCACCGACGAATCCGAATCTGACAGGGAGGAAGTACACCGAGTACAGCGGCGCACTCAAGCAGCACACACACCACAGCAGCCTCGACGAGAAGGAGGGAACTGTGCAAGCTGCGGGGAGAACCACGAGAGGAGGACCTGTCGTTTCCGCAACGCAGAGTGCAGGCAGTGCAGAAAATTGGGACACATCGCCCGGGTGTGTCGGGCTCGACTCACCCGTCGACAAGCATCAGATGACCGACCCAGGAGCCCCAGGTCACACGGCACCATGCACCAAGGCAACTCGACGGAGATCACGGACTACCAGGTATTCCAGTTGCCCCATCCCAGCACAGAGAAAATTTATATAGAGGTACAGATAGAGGGAGCCCCATGCCGCATGGAGCTGGACACGGGTTCAACTCTATCCATAATCTCGGCCCGAACATTAAGGGAACTGTGCCCTAATGGGGGTCCCAAACTAAGGCCGGCCCCATTCACCCTCCGGGACTTCCAGAAACGTAAGGTCCCTACTATGGGGGTGGGGACCTTCAGGGTGCAATATCGAGGGCGAAAGCAACAATTGGACTTGCTGGTAGTTAAGGGCCCCTACGTTAGCTTACTGGGACTGGCATGGTTTGGACCTCTGGGGCTAGCCGTTACCGGGGTGAACCGCACTAGCTTACAAGTGGACGTGGACGCCATATGCAAAGAGTTTCCAGGGGTTTTCGATGGGGCATTGGGACGATATACAGGACCCCCCATTGCCCTACAGCTGGACCCCGCTGTACGACCCATCAGGCACAAGGCCCGCCGGGTCCCGTTCGCCCTGAAACCCCGCATAGACGAGGAATTGGACCGGCTCGTGGAGCAAGGAGTGCTGGAGCCGGTGCCCAACGCCCCCTGGGAAACTCCAATTGTCACACCCGTCAAGCCTAACGGTTCGGTCCGCATCTGTGCAGACTACAAATGCACCATAAACAAGGCTCTCACGGCCCATGCATACCCAGTGCCAGTGGTCAGCCATGTCCTCGCCACCCTGGCTGGGTCAAAAATCTTTGGCAAACTGGACTTGGCCCAAGCGTATCAACAGTTGCCTGTGGACGAAGCCACAGCAGAGGCTCAGACGATTGTGACGCACAGAGGGGCATTCAGAGTTAAGCGGCTGCAATTTGGCGTTAGCGTGGCACCAGGCATATTCCAGAATCTAATGGACTCTCTCCTTAAAGGGATTCCTGGCGTCACCCCCTTCTTCGATGATGTACTGATCGCCGGGCCCACACCAGAGGAATTTGAGGACCGCCTCCGCTCCGTCCTGCACCGTTTCCAGACGGCGGGCCTCAAGGTGAAGCGGGAAAAGTGTTTACTGGGAGTGCCGCAGGTGGACTTTCTGGGATTTAAGGTGGACGCAGAAGGGGTCCATCCAACCGGTGACAAGGTACGGGCCATTTGTGAGGCCCCAGCGCCCAAGAGCAAGCCCGAACTTCAGTCATTCTTGGGACTATTGAACTTTTACCATGCCTTCCTTCCCCATAAGGCAGCGGTAGCGGAGCCCCTACACAGACTCCTAGATAAAAGGGCCCCTTGGGTGTGGGGCCAGCGACAAAAGGCCGCATTCCAGGCAGTCAAGGACTTGCTCGTCTCGAACTCGGTCTTAGCACACTTCGACGAGAGGCTGCCAGTGGTGCTGGCATGCGACGCCTCTCCCTATGGCATCGGCGCTGTCCTGGGACACCAACTCCCGGATGGAAGAGAGGTGCCGGTGGCATACTTCTCCCAGACGCTTGCTGCAGCCGAACGAAACTACTCACAGATTGACAAGGAGGGTCTGGCAATCGTGAAGGGCGTAAAAAAATTCCATGATTTCTTGTACGGGCGGCCCTTTACCATAGTGACTGACCACAAGCCGTTGCTTGGCCTGTTTGCCCCTGAGAAGCAGACCCCCCAAGAGTTGTCTCCACGTGTCCTCAGGTGGTCAATTTTCCTTGCCGGCTACCAGTATGCACTAATCCACCGCCCTGGGAAGGCGATGGGCCACGCAGACGCCCTCAGCAGGCTACCACTACCAGAAACAGGCCCCGACCCAGCGCCTGCGCAAGAGGTTATGACCCTGGAGCTGCTTCCCGACCGACCCATTCAGGCACAAGAAGTTGCGCACCATTCCACAAAAGATAGGGTCATCTCCCGGGTCCTGGACTGGGTGTGGCGAGGATGGCCCAGCAGCAGCCCCGGGCCAGAATTCGCTGGCTACACAAACCGCAAACATGAACTGTCGGCCCACAAGGGGTGCCTGTTATGGGGAAGCAGGGTTGTTGTTCCCCAGCCCCTCCGCAAAAGGGTCCTCACAGCCCTACACGAGACACACCCAGGGGTAGTGAGGATGAAGGCCCTTGCCAGGAGTTATGTGTGGTGGCCGGGGATTGACAGAGAGATAGAGGCCTGGGTCCAACACTGCCAGACCTGCCAAGAATCCCGCCCGGATCCCCCAAGGGCCCCAGTCCAGCCCTGGGAGTCCGCCCGACATCCATGGTCACGCTTGCACGTGGACTTCGCTGGCCCCTTCCAGGGAAAAACATTCTTCATAGTGGTGGATTCCTACACCAAATGGCTGGAGGTCGCACTGGTACCATCCACTTCTACGGCGGCAGCCATCCGGGTACTACGTAAGCTGTTTGCGACCCACGGGCTCCCTGACACCCTCGTCTCGGACAATGGAACCGCATTCACGTCAGAGGAGTTCCAGACCTTCACAGCGCAGAACGCCATCCGCCACATCCGCTCAGCACCATTCCACCCTGCCACCAATGGCCAAGCGGAGCGCATGGTGCGGACCACCAAGGACAGCCTCCGCCGCATGACACAAGGGGACTGGGAATACCGCCTTGCCGCATTTCTTCTAGCACAGCACAGCACCCCAAGCACAACGACGGGCCGGAGCCCAGCTGAATTACTAATGGGCCGGCGCCTTGCAACTAGACTGGACCGACTTCACCCCGACAGAGCTCAGGATGAGGTAGTGGTGGGGAAAGGCAGGAACCCCCGGACATTTGTGGCCCAGGACCCAGTGTATGCAAAGAATTTTGGGGCAGGCCCAGCATGGGTACCCGCCACAGTCACCAAGGTGACCGGTCCCGTGTCGTACGAGGTACTAACGGAAGGGGGGCAATGTTGGCGCCGCCACTGCGACCAGCTACGACGACGATTCCCAGGAGGAACCCGGGAGGAGAGCGGGACAGAGGGGTCCCAAGGGGACAGCAGGGCAGTGAGGCCTGTAGAGCGAGAGGGGTGGGCAGGGGAAGCAGAAGCAGTAGGCACAGAGGGGCGCCCCGAGGCTGGAAGGACACCGGAACCAGAGCTACAACCTAGTGGTTCAGTGGCGCCAGACCAGACAGCCCTGGCACAGCCAGCAGCCTCGGAACACGAGCCAGAACCAGAACCCCTGACCAAGGAACACCCCAGGCCACAACGCACACGGAGGCGGCCAGCAGACCTTGGGGACTACGAATGCAACTTCCCGGGCAGGACTGGAACTTAGAGGGGAGGGGTGTTATGTACTGAGCTGAATCCTAGAACAATAGGATTCAGAATCAGCGGGAGCTACCCAATCCAACTCCAGGTGGAAGTGAATCCGCAACCTGATTGGTCTGCTGGAGCAGCCAATCAGGCGGCTGGCGGAAGTGAATCTGCTACCTGATTGGCCTGTAGGAGCAGCCAATCAGGCTGCAGGCAGAAGTCAATCCATAATATAATTGGCCCACAGGTGTAGCCCTGAAGTAGCCAATCACGCAAGGCCCATTGTGTAAATAATGTATATAAGCAGATGGTTTGGGGAAAAGAGCCATTCGTCTTCTCTTCTCCTCCTTGATGACTATGAGCTGAATAAAGAGCATGAAATTCACTCTTGACTCCGAGTATATTTCAGTAACACTAATGTCTCAACAAATGAAACTGATCTGTAGAAATTGTAACTTGAAAAAAGAGACATTGCACATACTTTTGTAAACCAGGAAATCTTTAATAAAAAATAGGTTTTAAAAAACCCATAAAGGGTTCATTTAAATAGGAAGCTTGTCTCACTTGACTTTTAATCTCAGGGTGGTGGGTTCAAGCCCCACGCTGGGCAAAGGATTCCTGCATTGCAGGGGGTTGAGCTAGATGACCCTCGGGGTCCCTTCCCAGATTCTATGAAGCTGCCTCATACTGAGTCAGACTCTTAACTCAACTTTGCCTCACCCATGTTTTGAATCCTGAGGAGAAAACCAGATGAATAGGAAGCAAGGAATTAAGGAATCTTTACTAGAATACTGTACTAGAGTACATAAGCGGACAGGTCACAAAACGGAAGCAATGTTTGTTCTAGGAAAAATCAGAATTGGGTGGAAAGTATCATGGAATGAGAGCCCACTAGGCATTGTTCTAGCTGTTCCCTGCGGCACAAGCCATTTCATGCTGAGGAATTAGGCATAAGAGAAACCTAACAGGGTTGCTAGCTTGTTCACCCTGCAATCCTGGAACTATGTGCATCTCTGCTATAAAATTTATTATTTTAAAAAACAACAACTTTTGTCTACTTTGACTGGCAGCAAAGGACCCATTAGAGAGAAATTGCTCTTTTTCACTCACTCGCACTCTTTTTCACTCATTCGCACTCACACATATGCATAATAAAGGCAAAGGACCCCTGCACATTAGAGCTTGGAAGAAGCCCGTGCTACGCATAGAGTGTGCTTGCACACACACACACACACACACACACACACACACACACACACACACAAATGTGGCACCCAGAGAAAAATCAATGGATACCCCTGGAGAACTGTTGAAGGCATTATGCGGTTACGGGCCAAAGTGAATGCTCTTCTATGAGAGGGTATTTCCAGGTGGAATAAATATCTGGCTGGGAAGTACAAACGGATCCCTTTATGTGAGAGATGCTGCCTGTGTGGATCAGGAGAAGTGGAATCTATCGGCCATATACTTCTGCGATGCTGCTTCTACGAGGAGGTGCGAGGCGAGCTTATCCACACTATACTGGCAGAGCTACCTGGACGCTCGGATAATTTCTATATAGAGTGGCTTCTTTCCGACGCTAACCCTAATGTGTCAGCGAAGGTTGCCAAATTCTGTGCTAGAGCTATTAAAGATTCGGTCTAATCTAATTAGCAGTGTCCAAATATCCTCAGAACATCTTCAGGACTAGCTAAAGAGGATCCAGTGATATTAACTGCTGCAGTCTACCTCCCTAAGTAGTAATACTCCTTTTAATTAGTTTTATTTTAACCAATTGTTAAAACTTATGCTTATTGTCTATTTTTAGATATTCTTGTTTTCTTTTATTGTTTTTATGTATCACATATTTATGTGTGCTGGTCAAGAACCGTAATAATCAATCAATCAATCAATGGATACCTTTTACACAAATGTTGACGGGTGCAGAGAAACTCTGACCTTTCCACCCTGTTTTCCTCCCAGAAATCCGCAGGCGGGGTTCAAAAGACCCTCTTGTCAAAGCCATCTTGCTGTTGGATGAGCCAGCGGAGGCCAAAGGAGACCCCCCTCCTCCTGCTCCTGCTACAACTACAACTATTAAGCGCCAAGGGGCCAAACCGCCACAGCTATATGACACCCCCTACGAACCGGCGGAAGCGGGGCCCAAGCCAGAGGCCCGGCTGCCGGAGAATGACGAGCGGCCGCCAGCTGAGTACGAACAGCCCTGGGAGTGGAAGAAAGATCAAATTGTGAAAGCTCTCTCAGGTAAGAGATAGTAGTTTGTGCGCATGCGGAGATTAGGGTTGGGTTGTATCCGATTTATAAACAGTTCTTTGCCTGGTCACCTATGGTGAGCTCAGAAATTTGTCCTGGCGACCAGGCAGAGAAGTTTAACCAGAAGCTGTTCTTCTTCCGTTCTGTTTAAGACCCAAATAACTAATGTAAATCTATGCGTAGATGAATAAATTCCATAAACCTACTCCCAAGGGCTGACTTCGGCACCCACCCATCAGTCGCCTGCCATAATTATGACACCAGATTATCTACAGATTGACTACAAATGCAATTAATAATAACTTGCAAGTCGCTGGCAGCGCTGGACTCCCATTGGTGGATATGTGACACATCCATGAAGACTCTTCCCCTTTCCTTCCAGTGCAGTTTGACGGGTCGGAGAGACCCTCAGCGTTCAAGGATGAAGTTCCAGCACAGCCGCGCCAACAGCAGCATCGCCGCCAGCGGAGCTGGCCCTCCAAGATGGTGAAGCCCATGGCAGTGGCAGATCCAGACCCAGATGGGGACCGTGTGGATCCTTCCCTCGCCTTGGAAAAACAGCCGTAAGCACCCAGCAGCCAAAGATAACCTCAGCACCATAGCTGTGTGTATTCTGTAGGCCTCTTAGAATCTGATAGCCTGGGATGTAGTTCAACATCTCCCAGCATTCGTTTGTTTTTTTTAAAAAAAAACAGAAGAAGGCAAGTTGCTAGTCCTCATTAAGTGGCACCAGATTCCTTGCAAATTTCACCAAGCCTGCCTCTCTGTGGATATTTTCCTTGCCTTCCCTTCCTCCTTCCCTACAAATGCGTTCCAAGTTCTTCCCAAAATCTGAACTGAGGAAACGGAATGAATTCAGGGATTATGTACTGAACCTGCATACTTTATTTGAAAAGTCCTGCTTTTATTGTGCAGAATACACATGGTGTGGTCTTGTCTTCGCTCCCCTGCTTTTACCAGCCTTCTAAAACGTTGAGAGATTTGGGGGTCTCATATGCATGGTGTACACAGCCCCTCCTTGGAATGCATCGCAAGGCCCAGCACCTCAATTCAGAGCCCTGAAAATCTCCCTTGTTTATTTGAAAAGAAACAAAAGTAAGATACTGTCCCTCAGGGTAGAACCAGGAGGTACATTGGTAGAGGTCCCTGGTGGTTATGGAGCATGTATAAGATCTGGAGCAAAGCTTGCCCATTTATCATAGGATCTGAACAGCTCAATTAGTAAGTAGCTGAGTACTATGCTGTTCCCCACTGTGGACTAGAAGCTTGCTCTGATCTCATGGGACCATTTGTATTCCAAGCTGGAAGCAGTATTCCATTTCCTGGCCACGTGCTGAAGGTTCTCCACCCCTGATTTAGACAGAAGCCACATGGCTATCCATCTGGAATGCTGCAAGTTGCAAGATTCCTGCCTTGACCGGTGGGCTGGACTAGATGACATCACGGGGTCCCCTCGCAACTCTTAAGAATCTCTAGTTAATCCGTGTGAGCTCCTACCTGCAGTGTGAAAGGGATGCAGCTCAATGGGGTGAGGGAAGACTTTTAACACACAGTCAGTGCTTTAACTCCACTGTTTTGGGGTATTTGTTTTTTTTAAAACCCAGCCTGCAATAAAAGCCACCTTAGTGTTTTGTAAACTGGTGAACCCCAGGTGGATAGCAAAATGAATTGGGGAGGGTTTTGTTCTTCCTTCTGTCTTGAAACAGAGGCGCAGGTCCATCTCATGAATAGGCTGTTTGGCAGACAGCTTTCAAGGACAGAGAAGGGGAAAGCTTTTCATGAGAAAGCATAATGAACCTGCGAAGTTAATTGCCATGGGATGTTGCTATGGCGACTTAGGATAAGTAGCGCTTTAAAAAGAGCAAGTTTGGGGGGGCAGTTTTGGAAAAATCAATGATAGATAGGGTTATTGACGGCTTTCCACTGAAAGTGAAACCTCCATGTTTCAAAGCAGTATACCTGGGGCACCCTGGGACGCAGTCCCGACATTGCCTGATCACTTATGGCGAGTTAAGAAATTTGTCCAGGCGACTAGACAGAGAAGTTTAATAAGAGGCAGGTTCCTCCTCCCCTTTCCTTCTGTTTATTTTAAGACCGAAAAAAACTAATGTAAATATATGTGTGGATGAATAACTTCCATAAACCTATGGACATTCCGGCGCCAGGCGTTATTCCGGTGAGCACTGACTGCTTTCAAGCACCTGAATGGGGAGCCTGGTGCCCTCTGGGTGCTCTTGAACTAGAACTCCCATCCTCCCTGACCGTTGGGCCATGCTGGCTGATGAGAATGCAAAACAACATCAGGCCAGCGGCCCACCTGGGCAAGCAGCAGGCTCTGGGAAGGGTCTCCTTGTGAGTAGGAGGCGCAGCTTGGCTTTGCTGAGGCTGCTGAGAGGCGCTGGGCTGAGATATCGCAATTTTCAGAAGCAGGGGGCCCATGGCTTGGCTTTTGAAAAAACAGGGTCTGTAGTACTTAGCTAACTGGGAACCACTGCTCTATGCTAAGAACAGCCCTGCTGGATCAGGCCAGAGGCCCGTCCAGTCCAGCATTCTGATCTTTCATGAGCAGATCATAGATTCATAAACTTGGAAGGGACCACAAGAAACACCTAGTACATCTTGGGTCCTAAACGGCTTGGCTCCCGAACAAATCAGCTCCCAAACGCTGCAAACCTGGAAGTAAGTGTTCTGGTTTGCGAACGGTGTTTTTTTTGAAGCCAATGTCAGCATTGTTTTGGGGGCCAATCAGCCAATCAGAAACTGTGCATTGGTTTGTGAACGTTTTGGAAGTTGAACGGACTTCCAGAACAGATTGAGTTTTGGAACCAACCCCCTGCAATGCAGGAATGTTTCACCCAATGTGGGACTCGAACCCACAGCCCTGTGATCAAGAGTCGCCTGTTCTACCAACTGAGCTGACAATAGCCCACCAGGTGCCCCAGTGGGAAGCTGGCAAGCAGATCCAAGCACACAAGCTCTCGGTCTCTCCCCTCCTGTGGTTTCCATCAACAGAAGCATGGCTGAAGCTGACCCTCTCCTTTCCCCGCAGCTGGTTTCACGGCGCCATCACTCGAACCGAGGCGGAGAGCCGGCTGCAGCCGTGCCGGGAAGCCGGCTACCTGGTCCGCACCAGCGAGACAGCGACCAGCAAGTACTCCATCGCTCTCAAGTGAGTGCCTGTTCTCCGAGGCAGGAGGGCTGGATGGGGGCAAAGCGGACTCTGATCTGAAGTCAACTCACTCCCAGATCTCCCTTGCCAAGCCACACCATTGGGTCAGTGTTGTCGGCCCAGGCCAGCAGCATTCCTCCAGGGTTTCTCTCTCTGCCTGCCTGGGGATGCCAGGAATCAAACCTGGGAGCTTCTGCATGCTCTACCACTGAGCTACGGCCCTTCCCTTGAATATAATAAGGTTCTAGTCCTCATGCTTTTGAACAAAGGGCTGGTTTAAAGAGGGGAGCCTGCCTCGTCCCTTTTGGTCTATCTGGCTCAGTGTTGTCTACACTGACTGGCAATGGCTCTGCAGGGTTTCAAACAGGGGATCAAACCTAGGACCTTCTGCATGCAGGGCAGGCGTCCCGAACCACTGATTGATGGCCGCCTCTACATTAGTTAACTCACCACCACCTGTCCAAATAGCCACAGCCGAGCTCCCTTGCATTTTGCAAGAAAATTGATGGAGGGGAACCTGAAATTGGAGCTGGGGCTACAGGACCAAGGAGGAAAAGGAGATACATTCCTCCACCCCTGCCCCGTTCTCTACCTTGCCCACCCAGATTCCCGGAATCCTTTTGCCTTTCTGACCCTGCTTGTGTAGCTCTGCTGCCTCCCTGCCTCCCTGCCTAGCACTGGCTCCTCAACGGAGGATCGCTGGCCGGGTGCGGCCCACACTTCCTTCCTCAGGATGCTGAGCCCCTGGATTGGAAACAATCGGAGCTGGGAAGGGAAGGGGATTTGAAAAGAGAGGACGAGGGAGAAGTGCTGTGTTGTGACAGGGGAGGGCTAAGGCAGCAAGAAGCAGGCCAGAGACCTAGAAGGGAAGAAGGGACCCCCTGGCACCGGATCTCTTGGGGGTCCTGAGCCCCTTTGCATTTCCTGACTCTGTTAGGGTTGCCAGACTCAATAGAGGACAGGACTTCTGTGCCTTTAATTGCCCTGCTCTCTTTTGAGTCTGGAAACCTTAAAGAGAAACCAGCAGACCCTTTGTTTAATTTCCAAGCAAAGGGTCTGCTGGTTTCTCTTTAAGGTTTCCAGACTCAAAAGAGAGCAGGGCAATTAAAGGCACAGAAGTCCTGTCCTCTATTGAGTCTGGCAACCCTAGACTCTGTTCCGTAAGAAGAAAAGGCCTCTTTTCCTTTTTTTCTACTTTGCTTAATGCTGAGATGGGATCCTGCCATCCTGCAGGACCCTAATTCCCATCATCCCTGACCTTTGGCCACGTTGGCTGGGAGTTGATGGGAACTGGAGTTCCTACAACTTCCTTCATCTCAGTGATTCTGTGTTCTGGATCCAGGCCTCACCTGCAGCTACTTTTTTACTGGCTTGGCTTGTCCCTTCAAAAGAAAAGTGGTCCATATTATTATTATTATTATTATTATTATTATTATTATTATTATATTTTATTTTATTTTATTTTATTTTATTTTATTTTATTTTTTAAAACCTTTCATTATAAGAAGTCAATAATATTCCCAAGCAACCTACACAACCATCCACACAAGGCAGGACGACATCAAATCCCAGGTGCAGGAGAGGACTACACACACACACACACACCATATTTATTCGAATGTAATGTGCACCTTTTTTTGGCCAAATTACATTGCGAATATTCAGGTGCACATTAGATTCGATTGCAAGTTGGAAAAGCACCGCTGATGTAGCAAATACTTTTGGGGGGTTTCAAGGTTTTAAAAACTGAGGTGTGCATTAGATTCGTTGACGCATTAGATTCGCGTAAATACAGTAAATATATCCCGCCTTTTCCATTGACGGGACTCAGCTTACATATACAGTCATACCTTGGTTCTCGAACGCCTTGGGACTCATACATTTTGACTCCCAAATGCCAAAAATCCGGAAGTAAGTGTTCCGGTTTACGAATGTTTTTCAGAAGCCAAACATCCGACGCGGCTTCTGCTTGAGTGCAGGAAGCTCCTGCAGCCAATCGGAAGCCGCGCCTTGGTTTTCGAAAGGTTTCAGGAGTCGAATGGACTTCCAGAACAGATTACGTTTGAGAACCAAGATACGACTGTATTATTTTTTGTCTCTCCCACGGTCAGCACGTTTCCTTTTAAAATGTGAATAATGTGAATAAATCTAAGTGGGCTGGAAGTCTCCACTTGGAGGGGGACTAAGGCTCTTTGAGAGCCACAGGTGCCTTTCCACCCAGCAGGAAGGATTGAGAGGGGAGCGGGGAATGCAGGCATCCCGTTCACACACCCCCAATTTTGTCCCCCTCCACGCCCAGGACCAGCCAAGGATGTGTCCACATCATCGTGGCCCAGACCAAGGATCACAAGTACACGCTCGACCAGGCCGGCGGCCTCTTTGACAGCGTCCCCGAGGTGGTGTGCTATTACTCCAGCGAGAAGCTGCCTTTCAAAGTGGCTGAGCATATGATGTTGCGCTACCCGGTCGCAACACCGAGCAAGACCCACTAGCACCCCACCCCTGCCCCACCCCGCACACCTGGAATCAGAACTGGGATCCGACTGGAGAAACGCTGGACTGGGGAAGATACACACTCATGAAACGCCCACGAATCAGCAGCGGATCTTCCCCACATTCTACCCCGAATCTCCTCTCCGCTCATGGACTCCCCCCCCACTTCCCCTCCCCCAAGATCTCTGGGTTCAGCACCCTCTGTTTCTCGTGGATTGGCCCTCCTCCTTTCCCTTCTGCACTGTAATTTATGTATAAATAAATTCATTCTGGCACAGGGCTGGGGGAAACAGTGGCCTTCCTGATGTGGTTGGACTCCAACTCCCAGCCAGTGTGGCTGATAGGGCCTGGAGGAATCCTGGAGGAATCCTGAGGATCACTTGGTTCGGCTTCCTGCGATGCAGGATTATGCAGCTGTCCCATACAGGAATCGAACCCACAACCTTGGCGTTACCAGCCCTACGCTCTAACCAGCTAAGCTATCCAGGAGGATGGGAGTTGCAGTCCAATAGTTCCCCACTGGTTTCCCACCCCTAATCTAGTGTGACCGATCTGCTGTGCAGATGAAAGGGTTTGGCGGCAGCAGTGCTGACCCCCAGGGACCCCCATTAAGTTCTATTGGGTGTTATAAGGAAGGTTCGGACCTGAGATTCTGTGGGGAGGGGAGAGAATCATCTTGTCTCAGATTCTGTGGTCGACCACTTGTATGTGGCCACCTTGAGCTCCTTGAAGGAAAAGAAAAAGTGGGCTAGAAATCAAATAAACAAACAAACAAACTAATTCTAGTTTTGTCCCCATCTTCCTCCTCCCCGGTGAGTTCTGAGGGCAGTCCGAATCTCGTGGGGCAAGGTCTGTTTTTTTGCCCTCGCAAGTGAAGCCTCTGGCTGGTTTGTTGGCCATGCTTGGGACTTCTAACACGGCAGGTCAGTTACTCACAACCCCCCACCCCACGAGGGTGACAACCATCTGGAAATCTCACCTGGGGACCACTTTTGCCTTGACCACCATGTCTGGTACCACTTCCTAAGATGGGCCTATGCCAGTAAACAGGTGCCACACTTGACGTCTCCCAGGAGATGAGAAGGGAATCCCCCCTCCCAACCATCAGCTCAGATCCTTTCCTTTGCAGACCTCCCTGAGTGCCATTTGCTGGAAAGGCAGGATACGGATTTAACAAAGCAAGGAGGCACTGCCAGGCTAAGCTTTCCAGAGACTGCTACCAGAATGTGCTTTTCCCAGGGGGCCCACAAACCTGGAACCAATTTAACTACACATCATTGGGGTGGCACTGTGGTCTAAACCACTGAGCCTCTTGGGCTTGGCGATCAGAAGGTCCGCGGTTTAAATCCCCGGTGAGCTCCCGTTGCTCTGTCCCAGGTCCTGCCAACCTAGCAGTTCAAAAGCAAGCCAGTGCAAGTAGATAAATAGGTACTGCTCCGGTGGAAAGGTAAACAACATTTTCGTGCTCTCTGGTTTCCGTCATGGTGTTGCGTTGCGCCAGAAGCGGGTTAGTCATGCTGGCCACATGAACCGGAAAGCTGTCTGTGGACAAATACCGGCTTCCTTGGCCTGAAAGCGAGATGAGCACCGCAACCCCATAGTAGCCTTTGACTGGATGTAACCATTCAGGGGTCCTTTACCTTTACGTTTTACATCAACAGTGGTTGGCGGCTGTTGGACACTGGTAGCATGGAAAGCAGGGAGCCTGGCACTAGGTGGCGCCAGAGCCAATGGGAGGCAGAGCAGACCGATTAGCTGTACTCCTCGCTGAGTTCTACAAGGGCAGCATCTCTTGAGTAGCAATCAGGGGGAAGCAACAGGCACAAGAGGGCTGCACCTCTTAGGCCCTGCTTGTGGGCTTCAGTCGCTGTGGGAAATGGGATTCTGGGACTAGATGGCCCTCTGTTTAGGCCCACCTCAGCTTCCTTTATGTGATAGGAATGGAACCTCCATCTCCAGGAGCAGTCTACCTCTGGTATGATCCAGCAAGGCTCCTCTGATATATACCTACCTATTTTATATTTTGCTCATATATATATAGTTAGATCAAAAACACATAATTCAAGAACATATCAGAAATTGGGCAATAGCAAAAAAGATTTGGTTAAATTAAAATTAAACATACCAAAATAAGGTGCACATTTGGGTTGTTGCATTCACACTAGTATTTGTCATTGAGAATAGCTTGATAATCTTCCAAGCTGGAAAACTTCACTCCTAGTGCCTTGAAACTGGGGCAATGCTGCCGCCGCATGGCTAAACTGTGCATTGCAGTTCAGAGGCTGAAATGGGAGCCCCCTTGGCCCACCCCACATTTTGGCTTTTAGTAAAGCCTATTGCCTTCCATAGGGACGCGGGTGGCGCTGTGGGTTAAAGCATAGAGCCTAGGGCTTGCCAATCAGAAGGTCGGCGGTTCGACGGGGTGAGCTCCCGTTGCTCGGTCCCAGCTCCTGCCAACCTAGCAGTTCGAAAGCACGACAAAGTGCAAGTAGATAAATAGGTACCGCTTCAAGCAGGAAGGTAAATGGCATTTCCGTGTGCTGCTCTGGTTTGCCAGAAGCGGCTTTGTCATGCTGGGCACATGACCCGGAAGCTGTACACCGGCTCCCTTGGCCAATAACGCGAGATGAGCGTCACAACCCCAGAGTCGGTCATGACTGGACCTAATGGTCAGGGGTCCCTTTACCTTTATTGCCTTCCATATAAGCCCCCACCCCACCCAAGCCAAGCTTCATTGCAGTAGGAGTGGAAAGGATGGACAAGAAGGAGGTGTCGCCAGGTAGAGAGGAACCAGGTCTGCATCTGACTTGCAGGATAGTTGTTCTCCACCCTGAGTGAATTACAGATTTCTAAAAATCAAGGATGGGACTCAGCAAGCTACTTTGTGGCACATGCCATGGAATTGTTTGTGTGTGTTTTCAGGTCTTCATTTGTCAGTTGCCCTTTAAAAAAGATAGAATGCTCTTTACTGTGGAGGTTCTGCTCCTAACCATTTTGCCCTAGAATTATAGAATCATAGAGTTGGAAGAGACCACAAGGGCCATCCAGTCCAACCCCCTGCCAAGCAGGAAACACCATCAAAGCATTCTTGACATATGCCTGTCAAGCCTCTGCTTAAAGACCTCCAAAGAAGGAGACTCCACCACACTCCTTGGTAGCAAATTCCACTGCTGAATAGCTCTTACTGTCAGGAAGTTCTTCCTAATGTTTAGGTGGAATCTTCTTTCTTGTAGCTTGAATCCATTGCTCCGTGTCCGCTTCTCTGGAGCAGCAGAAAACAATCTTTCTCCCTCCTCCATATGACATCCTTTCATATATTTGAACATGGCTAGCATATCACCCCTTAACCTTCTCTTCTCCAGGCTAAACATCCCCAGCTCCCTAAGCCATTCCTCATAAGGCATCGTTTCCAGGCCTTTGACCATTTTGGTTGCCCTCTTCTGGACACGTTCCAGCTTGTCAGTATCCTTCCTGAACTGTCAGTATCCTTCTTGTTCTGCCCTATTGCAGAACAGCTTTATAAGCACCCCTCCTGTGCTGTTTCCAGAGCGATTCAGCAACATGGCATGCATTGCTGGGGGTTCAAGAACTGGAGTCCCCAAAGCACCCTTTGGGTGTTAGCAGAGCTAAGCATGCAGTTCTTTGCGTCATGGCCCGATTTCCACAGCCTGGCATTCCTGTGTAAATTTGTTGGTTCATTTTAAATGCATTGAGCTGTGGGGAAGCTCGTGCATTCAGCAGGGAGACTATCCATTTCTGGGTAAGGGGATCTCGGGTGGGCTGGGCTAGCCAAGACCTCTCCCTGCTCAGGACTCTGCAGGCAGACACAGCCTGTCGATTGAGACTGGTAGGGCAGAAGGCAGGGAGCTCAACAGCAGGTGGCGCCAGAGGCAATGGCAAGCGGAGCCACAGCCGATGATGGGCGGAGTCAGCTTAGGCTAGCTTTCTTCCCATCCTCTTGATATTGAGGAGGAAGAAGCTGGCAGGCAGGGCTTGGGCTTGTAAACAAGAAGGCAGGGAGGTGGGTGGCGAGGCAGTGCCTCTGTTGCCCCAATGTACCAGCCTCCAGGGTTGCCAATCAAAACAAATAATACGGCTCTGGATGACCAGTGGCCTGACTCATTCTGAGGCAGTTTCCTGTTTACATCAAAAATGGGGAACCTCAGGCCCTAGGGCCGAGTATGTTTGAGGTCTCTCTGTCTTACTCAAGGGATTCTCCACAGGTCACCCCCCCCCCCAGTTCATACCCTCTATGGCCTCTCTAATTCACTCCCTCCTCAAGTTTTTGCCTGCCTGGAACGTGCCCTTGAACTCTGACTGTGTCTCTTGCTTCTTTGGATAGAGGAGGATAGAGAGGGGTGCGTGAGTCGGTGCAGAAACATGCCCGCCACACGAAGGCCGAATTCCGTTTTCCCTCTTGCTTCTGGCCCTGCCCCCTCTTCGCACGTGGCCTCCGAATGGTTGCTCAGAGGGGAATGTGGCCCCCAGGTTGAAAGAAGGTCCGCCTATCGCAACTGCCGGGCTTTCAAGAGGGATCTTAGCTTAAAAGAGGAGCTTTTCCACCTCTCCCTTGCTCTTCCAAGTACAGTGGTGCCTCGCTAGACGAAATTAATTCGTTCCACGGGTCTTTTCTTATAGCGAAAAATTCGTCTAGCGAATCCCATAGGAATGCATTGAATTTTTTTTTGAATTTTTGTTTGCCCACAGGAACGCATTAATTGAATTTCAATGCATTCCTATGGGAAACCGCGATTCGCTAGACGAATTTTTCGTAAAATGCATTCGTCTAGTGAGGTAACCTCCGCTCGAAAAATCCTTTCGTTAAGCGAAAATTTCGTTAAGCAGGGCATTCGTTAAGCGAGGCACCACTGTATGAGGATAGTTGGCTTTCTTTGAGTAAACAAGTTCAAGACCCATCAGCATTGCAGGAAAGGGCAGGTGGCACCAATGTCAACAAAGTCCTGCCAGCCTCCGTGTGGCTCCTCTTGCTAGCAGGGAAGGCACCCAGTTTATTTCTGAAAGGCAAGGCTCTTTGATGCAAAGCGGGATTGAAAAGAGAAGCAACCTTGAAAGCAGAGCCATAGCTACAGGAGCACCTGTCTAGGCCCCCTCAGAGAGAGAAGGAAAGTATGGAGGTGGACTTCTAGGATGACTAAGGCCTACCTTACTGTCATTGATTCTGCTCTTCCCATTCATCCAGAACAGACTGCAACATAATCTCAAAAACACGTTGCAGGATTTCCAGTAATAACTCAGAGGCAATTAACTTCATCCAGCAGAGTTTACTGCTGAAGCCAAATGAGCATAACAGTCACAAATCCATACATCTTCAGGATCGGCACAGTATATAAGCAATCCAGTTGCAGCTATTATAGGAATTCTTAAGGTCTCAAATATAGAGTAAATGTTGATAATTGCACTATCATCCTTTGAAGAAGGGGACGTCCCATGGACCAGAGCACGCCAGGCACTCCTGTCTTCCACTGCCTCCTGCAGTTTGGTCAAACTCATGTTCGTAGCTTCGAGAACACTGTCCAACCATCTCGTCCTCTGTCGTCCGCCAGTGTGGTGTAGTGGTTAAGAGCGGTAGACTTGCAATCTGGGGAACTGGGTTTGCGTCTCCGCTCTTCCACATGCAGCTGCTGGCTGACCATGGGCTAGTCACACTTCTCTGAAGTCTCTCAGCCCCACTCACCTCACAGAGTGTTTGTTGTGGGGGAGGAAGGGAAAGGAGAATGTTAGCCAGTTTGAGACTCCTTAGGATAGTGATAAAGTGGGATATCAAATCCAAACAACTCCTCCTCCTCCTCCTCCTCTTCCTCCTCCTTCCTTGTTCCCTCAATCTTTCCCAACATCAGGGTCTTTTCCAGGGAGTCTTCTCTTCTCAGGAGGTGGCCAAAGTATTGGAGCCTCAGCTTCAGGATCTGTCCTTCCAGTGAGCACTCAGGGCTGATTTCCTTCAGAATGGAGAGGTTGGATCTTCTTGCAGTTCATGGGACTCTGAAGAGTCTCCTCCAGCACCATAATTCAAAAGCATCAATCCTTCGGCTATCAGCCTTCTTTATGGTCCAGCTCTCACTTCCATACATCACTACTGGGAAGACCATAGCTTGAACTATACGGATCTTTGTCACCAAGGTGATATCTCTTTAAAAGAACTTTGATGTTTACCACTAGGTGACATCCTTTGCATTTTCTGCATTATTCATTTAAAGCAGCTTCGTGCCACATTAACCCATCATGCCTTCCTCTGCAGAATAGTGGGAACTGCAGTTGAGGGTGCTGAGAATGTTTAAGAGACAACTACAGTTCCCAGGATTATTGGAGGGAAGCCATGGCTGTTTAAAGTGGTGTCATGGTGCTTCAGATGGTATGGCTCAGAGGAAGCCCCAAACTCTAGAAAGCCATTAACAGACAGTATAGTTTAGGGATGAGGGAGAAATTGGAGTCAGTTTGCATTTAAAGGGCAACTTACCTATTTTGAAGGCAGCTTCCCCCGCCATGGGCGTACCCAGGATCAAAACTAGGGGGGGGCAAGGGGAGGGGCCAAGGCACGGAAGGGGAGGGGCCACAAAGTGGGCGGGAACAGCGAACTCGCGCTCCGCCGGGCTGTGCCCCTCCCTAGAAGCAGGGCTGGTGGGCGGAGGCGGAGCCCAGCCCAGCGGAGCGCGAGTTCGGCGTTCCCGCCCACCGCGCCGCGCTCCCTGGTTCCCCGCCGCGCTTGGCCTTGCCTGAGGGCGCGCCGGGGAGCTGGAGGGAGGGTGCGGCGCGGTGCAGCGGGAATGGCGAACTCGCGCTCCGCCGGGCTGTGCTCCGCCTCTGCCCACCAGCCCTGCTTCTAGAGTAGGGCAGCTGCCCTAACTTGCCGCATGGTGGGTACGCCCTTGTCCCCCGCCCCCTTTGAAATTTGCCCACCTTTAAATTATGCAATGCCGTTTTCAAGCCAAGCCATGTATGCTTAATGCCGGGGGGGGAGGGGGGAGAGTGGCTGAAAAAATGCAAACATTCACAAATAATACCAACAGAATGCATTGTATTGGGGGGGGATGTGTATATTAGGCAAAATGGCATACCAGCAAATGTATATCAGGATAAATTGGCAGTAAAATGCTGGTGAATTTTTATAAGGATCCTTTAACAAAAAACAACAGCTAACTGATGCGGAAATATTGAAAACTGAACTCAAGATTGAGAAACTGAGTGGAACTCCAAAGTCAAACATTCCTAGCGTAGATCTGGGGTTGGCATCTCTGAACATAGCCCTCTTGGTGCCCACCAAGACCTCCTGCCCAGGCAACACAACGTAGCTGTTATTGTTGTTAAATTGGTGGGGAAAGGAGTTGCTTGTTTTGCCTTGTAATGTGTTTTGCAAGAGCTTAGGTACTTGGCCTGTTTTATCCTGTGAAATGTCTCTCTATTTCGGTGTCCACAACAGGCTCCCGATTTCCAAATGTGCCCCATGACACCGAAAAGCTGGGGACCATTGCACTAGGCGTCAATTCAGGACAGGTGGGAGAAAGCACTTCTTCACACAGCACAGAGTTAAACTGTGGAACTCCCTCCCACAGGAGACAGGGATGGCCACGAACTTGGGTGGTTTTAGAAGAGGATTAGATAAGTTCATTGTGAGGAGGAGGCTAGGGGTGGCTGTCAGCCACAATGGCTGTGCTCTGCCTCCACATTAAGAGGCAGTAATGCTTCCAGATTCCCAATTCCAAAGAAGGGCAGTGCCAAAGAATGCTCTAACTACCGCACAATTGCGCTCATTTCACACGCTAGCAAGGTTATGCTTAAAATTCTACAAGGCAGGCTTAGGCAGTATGTGGACCGAGAACTCCCAGAAGTGCAAGCTGGATTTCGAAAGGGCAGAGGAACCAGAGACCAAATAGCAAACATGCGCTGGATTATGGAGAAAGCTAGAGAGTTCCAGAAAAACGTCTACTTCTGCTTCATTGACTATGCAAAAGCCTTTGACTGTGTCGACCACAGCAAACTATGGCAAGTTCTTAAAGAAATGGGAGTGCCTGATCACCTCATCTGTCTCCTGAGAAATCTCTATGTGGGACAAGAAGCTACAGTTAGAACTGGATATGGAACAACTGATTGGTTCAAAATTGGGAAAGGAGTACGACAAGGTTGTATATTGTCTCCCTGCTTATTTAACTTATATGCAGAATTCATCATGCGAAAGGCTGGACTAGATGAATCCCAAGCCGGAATTAAGATTGCCGGAAGAAATATCAACAACCTCAGATATGCAGATGACACAACCTTGATGGCAGAAAGCGAGGAGGAATTAAAGAACCTTTTAATGAGGGTGAAAGAGGAGAGCGCAAAATATGGTCTGAAGCTCAACATCAAAAAAACCAAGATCATGGCCACTGGTCCCATCACCTCCTGGCAAATAGAAGGGGAAGAAATGGAGGCAGTGAGAGATTTTACTTTCTTGGGCTCCTTGATCACTGCAGATGGTGACAGCAGTCACGAAATTAAAAGACGCCTGCTTCTTGGGAGAAAAGCAATGACAAACCTAGACAGCATCTTAAAAAGCAGAGACATCACTTTGCCGACAAAGGTCCGTATAGTTAAAGCTATGGTTTTCCCAGTAGCGATGTATGGAAGTGAGAGCTGGACCATAAAGAAGGCTGATCGTCGAAGAATTGACGCTTTTGAATTATGGTGCTGGAGGAGACTCTTGAGAGTCCCATGGACTGCTAGAAGATCAAACCTATCCATTCTTAAGGAAATCAGCCCTGAGTGCTCCCTGGAAGGACAGATCGTGAAGCTGAGGCTCCAATACTTTGGCCACCTCATGAGAAGAGAAGAATCCTTGGAAAAGACCCTGATGTTGGGAAAGATTGAGGGCACTAGGAGAAGGGGACGACAGAGGACAAGATGGTTGGACAGTGTTCTCGAAACTACGAACATGAGTTTGACCAAACTGCGGGAGGCAGTGCAAGACAGGAGTGCCTGGCGTGCTATGGTCCATGGGGTCACGAAGAGTCGGACACGACTAAACGACTAAACAACAACAACAATGCTTCCAGATACCAGTCACTGGAAACCGCACTCGAGTCCTGCTTGTAGCCAGTTGGCCACTGTGAGAACAGGATGTTGGAGTACATGGGCCCAGGCTGCTGACATTGAACCAGATGGACCGATGGTTCAGCTTGGGATATAAGGGCAGCTTCTTGTGTTCTATTGTTAATTCAGAGAACCATGAGGACTAGGATCTTATTTCAAAGTGTAGGGTCTAGAACTCAGTGGTAAGGAATCTGCGTTGCATGCTAGAAGTTCCAGGTTCAATTCTTGGCATGATTATTTCTTATATCTATATAAAGGGCTGCAAAGCTCCAAGACCTATGTTCATTCAGTCTGGTCTCTTTTACAGTTCTGAGCATGGGAATCTAAACTTAATGCTCCAAGAATGGTCTCGAAAAACAAAACAAAACAAAAAATCTTGCACCCCTAGAGCCAGAGACCTTGCCAGCCTCCACTCCATCAACACAGACTTCCTCCTGCTAAACTCTGTGGGCAGATGGGCTTCTCTCTTTTTTTGGTTCCACTCAAGTCTCCGAAATTTGCATGTGTTTGTTTCCTGTTCGTTGGTTCACAAATGCTTGAATGTGTCTTCTTCTTCTTCTTCTTCTTCTTCTTCTTCTTCTTCTTCTTCTTCTTCTTCTTCTTCTTCTTCTTCTTCTTCTTCTTCTTCTTCTTCTTCTTCTTCTTCTTCTTCTTCTTCTTCTTCTTCTTCACATTTGTGCACGGAACCACCAGCCAGGCGCCTCCACCTCCCTTGCCCCGGTTTTCTGTGTCTTTAAAGGTAAAGGTAAAGGGACCCCTGACCATTAGGTCCAGTCGTGGACAACTCTGGCGTTGTGGCACTCATCTCACTTTATTGGCGTAAAGCTTCCAGGTCATGTGGCCAGCATGACAAAGCCGCTTCTGGCGAACCAGAGCAGCACACGGAAACACAGTTTACCTTCCCGCCGGAGCGGTACCTATTTATCTACTTGCACTTCGTGCTTTCTAACTGCTAGGTTGGCAGGAGCTAGGACCAAACAACGGGAGCTCACCCTGTTGCAGGGATTCGAACCTCTGACCTTCTGATCGGCAAGCCCTAGGCTCTGTGGTTTAGACCACAGCGCCACCCACGTCCCATGTTTTTAAGAAACGTCAAAAAACAGAAGATGCAGTTCTCTCTTCCCAAGGTGCTTTTGGGGAACCAGCCCTATTGCAACACACGGCCTGGCTTAGGAGAAGCTGGCGGAAGGATGGGGCCCGAGATAGGAAGGATGAGTGCACATTTTCGAAGGCTGGTTACGGAACAGGCAACGAAACAACCCCTCTTTTTTAAAAAAATAAAAATCAAAAATTGCTGCAACGGTCTGAGGGTGGGAACGATCCGACCACGGCCTGCCCCCAAAGCATACAGCTCATGCCTCTCGCCTTGCTCTCAGGGAGAAAAAAGGCTGTCCACAATGGCTACTGGTCATCATGGCTAGTTCTCCCTCCCCTGTCAGAGGCAGAATACTAGTTACAGGGAACTGCAAGCGGAGAGTGTTGCTGTTGTGCTCAGGTCACAGAAGTTGGAAGGCACCACGAGGATCATCTAGTCCAACCCCCTGCAAGGCAGGAATCTTTCTGCCCAGTGTGGGACTTGAACCCATGACCCTGACATTAAGAGCCTCGTGCGCTACCTTTCAGGTTTCCCACTGGGCCACTGTGAGAATAGGATGTTGGACTAGATGGGCCATTGGCCTGAATCGGCGGGGCTCTCTTCTTATTTTCCTATAGTTTTAGACAAATGCATAGAAGATCAGGCTACCAAAGGCTATAGTCAGAGGTGGCAATGCTTCTGAATGCCAGCTGCAGTGGGAATTACAAGGACATACCCTTCAACTTTTCTCTGATGAAAATAGGGATGTTAATAATAATAATAATAATAATAATAATAATAATAATAATAATATCCCAGCCATCTGACTGGGCTGCCCCAGCCACTCTGGGCAGCTTCCAAACATAATAAAAACATAATAAAATAAATAAATAAATATCAAAAACCTTCCCTATTCAGGGCTGTCTTCAGATGTCTTCTAAAGTTTGTATAGTTACTTCTCTCACTCTCTCTACTTATCTCCTTGGTTCAGAGGGTCGCATAACTCCATACCCTCCAACATTTCTCCAATGAAAACAGGGGTGTCCTAAGAAAAGCGGGACATTCTGGGATTGAATCAGAAACTAGGGCAGCTTCTGTAAGTCCCTGGAAAATAGGGATGCTTGGAGGGTCACTCTGAGAGAGGCAAATGCCTTTTCTCAAGATTTTCTGGGCGAAGCAATGTGCTTTAAATGTGCGTTAAATGTGTGGTGTTGGATGTGACCTTGCAGTAAGGAAAACAACTGGCTGCCAGGCAGTGAAGGCAATATTGAGCCAAATGAGCCAATAGCAGCTTCTCAGGTTCCAATGTAAAAGTCAGTGTTTGTACAAAACCATGAGGACTAGACGCTTGCTATTATATTTAAGAGGAGGGCAGAGCACAGTCTATGCATTTAAAAGCAAAGGAACGCAGGTGGCGCTGTGGTCTAAACCACTGAGCGTCTTGGGCTTGCTGATCGGAAGGTTTGTGGTTCGAATGCCCGTGACAGGGTGAGTTCCCATTGCTCTATCCCAGCTCCTGTCAACATAGCAGTTCAAAAGCATGCCTGTGCAAGTAGATAAATAGGTACCACTGCAGTGGGAAGGTAAATGGCGTTTCCGTGCGCTCTGGCACTCGTCACAATCCAGTAGCAGTTTAGTCATGCTGGCCACGTAACCTGGAAAGCTGTCTGTGGACAAACGCCTGCTCCCTTGGCCTGAAAGTGAGATGAGCGCCGCAACCCCATAGTCGCCTTTGACTGGACTTAACCGTCCAGGGGTCCTTTACCTTTACCTTTTTACCTATGCATGTAAAGGCCCCAGGTAGGGGCTGCGAGAGACCCTCTGTCTGAAACTCTGGAGAGCCGCTGCCAGTCAGTGTGCAGAAATACCGGTAGGTCTGACTCAGTATAAGGCAGCTCCCCAATTCTTTGCGGGAGACCATGAGCTTTGAATGTCTGCTGCGGAATGACTTAACCTTCTGCCGTGTGAGTCTTAATTATGCAAGCAAAACAGGCGGCTGCTCGAGAAACAGATCAGCCAACGAGGCCCTCTTCATATTTTGGACCAACCATCATCAAGGCCGGTCCTGTACCGATATCAACATCGCCTCTGGTTTCCTCGCCTGCAGAGATTATTTTCCCCCCACTTATATTTCATTCTCCACTGCCGCTTTTCCATTTCGTTCTCGGCGGCGGGTTCCGTGGTTTGACATTTCCGCTCCCTCGCTCGCAGAAGAGTGGGCCAGCGTCGAAATCAGTAGGAAGAAGTTACGCACCTGCGATGGCACTTCGGGTAGTTCCACCTATTAATAGATGGCCGGCCGTGTAGCTTCGCAGAGAGGCAGAGAGAGGCAGAGACAGAGAGGCTGAAAAAAAGTCCCTGCTTATCTCGCTCAGCTCTAAAATTGAGTCAGCCAGGTTGAAACAAGGGCTCTGGGGCTTTCCCTGCTGCAGAGGGTGATCCTGTCACAGGAAAACCACAGCCAGGTGGTACCAGATTTCAGCGAGGGATCCCCGATGTCTTTTCGCCAGGGAGTTGCACCTGGACCAAAATCCAGGGAGAGTATGAGATTCTAGAGGTATAAACCTGCTCTGAGTGTTATTAGTCAAACTGTTCTTTCTTTCCTTCTTTCTTCCTCCCTCTTTCTTTCTTTCTTTCTTAAAATCTATATACAGTGGAACCTCCGTTTACGAACGCCGCACACTCGGAAGTGTTTACATCCGGGTTCCGCGGCGTCGGATGCGCAGACGCGATCTGTGCAGCTCGCGCATGCGCAGAAGCGATCTGCACAGCTCGCACGCAGAAGCGTTCTATCGGTGCTTCGCGCACGCGCAGAAGCGTGCCTTTGGCAAGCGAGTACCTCGGCGAGCGAATGCCTCCGCAGAACAGATTGCGTTCGCAAACCGAGGTACCACTGTATATAAAAATGTAAACTGGCCATGTCTGTTAGTATCCACTTTTCACCAAAACCGCTTGACCGATTGCGTTCAAATTTTGACACAATGCCACATGCGAATATGAGAATAACCCCATACCAGTTGCGTAGCAATATGTCACACCTGTGCCAGGTAAAACCCCGTGTTTCAAAACACACCACTCAGACAAAAATGCATGCCGGGAAAAGAACCAGGGTGCAAACCAGCGCCCTCTAGCAGCAGCTACACTGGTACTGCACCTATAAAACTTTCCCTCTCAACAGCACCTCGGCTCCCGTTTACATATGAGGCCGAAGCCTTTACAGACTAGGCTGAATGGAGGTACAGACTCGCCTGGGTGGGCGTTGGGGGGAGGAGGGGACGGGATAGGTCAGGACACGGTGGGACCAGTCACAGGGATGAGCCAGGGGTGGGGGGGAGAAGGCATGATACGTCATGGGTTGGGACAGGGTGGGGAGAATCACACGGATGAGCCGCAGCAACGCGTGGGAGGGCCACTAGTAGATATTAAAAGTATGCACCCACACTTCTTGATTGTATGAAAAAAAGCCTCAAAGGAAGGGAGCACAGCCAAAGTACAGTGAAAACAACCTTGCGAATTTACAAATTATGATATGTGTTAATGCGAACTGAAGTTAATTTTTGTAGCTGTGGTATAAGGGATTTTATCAAGAATGGATTGTATTTGGTTTCAGCAAGAGTCTGGAGGCAGAATTAAAGGGAACCAGACCTTGAAATACAGCACATGGGAAGCCACACAAAATTTATACAGTGGTGCCTTGGTTTACAACCATAATCCGTTCTGGAGGTCTTTTTGTAAACCAAACCCAAGGCGTGCTTTCGGCAAAGGGGCCTCCCAAAAAAATTTGTTCATTGAAAACACAGGTCCGTATTGCAGGTAGGCAGGCCTAAACAAAAATGCAAAGGAGTTTGCTTTGTTTTTTTAATTCAATTTTTATTGGTTTTCTGTTACAAAATCAGTCACAAAACATTTGCAAAACTTTTAATCTTTAGACAAAATACATATTCTTTTTCCTTTTCCTTTTTAAACAACACCTGGTTCTTTAAAGGGTATAATACAAGTAATATGTTTTAGCAATACACAATGATGCGATCTTATGTTGGACCAGGTTGATTTGCACTTTCACCAACAACTTAAAACAGGTTTGTGCGCTTCTGTGTCATGTCCAAAGCACTTACCATACTTTTTCAAAATAAGGCAAAAATACAGAAAAAGAAGAGAAAAAAAGCGAATAATAAAACATGGGTTTCCTGCCTACCAATCTGCATTGTAACTTGTATAAACGCCTCTCTTCCAGGTGCTGAGTGATTTTTAAAGCTCAGTTCCTAACCCTATTTATCAATGTCATGCATTAAAAGCACATTTGATGCACATTTAAAGCACATGTCTTCTTAAAAATATATATATATATCAAAGCCCCTCATGGTGCTATAGTTCCCACCACCCTTCAGAAACTACAGTTTTCGGGATTATTGTGGGGGAAGCAACTATGGTTGTTGAGAGTGATATAAGAGTGCTTCAAATGCATGCCCTCCAACATTTCTCCGATGAAAATAGGGATGCCCCATTCCATAATGATAATTTTACTGCTCACTGGGTTGCCCCAGCCACTCTGGGCAGCTTCCAACATACAGTGGTATATCGGTTTTCCAACATCTCCATTGACGAACGTTTCGGAACTTGGACGCCGAAAACCCAGAAGTAAATGCTTTCATTTTTGAACGCACCTCAGAAGTCGAACGGCTTCTGCTGAGTTGAATTTTCTCTATTGAATTTGCAGGCTGCCCTTTGCCCCATAGTTTCCGAACATTTCGGAAGTTGAACGGTCTTCCGGAACGGATTAAATTCGAAAACCGAGGTACCACTGTATATAAAAACATAATAAAACATTAAACATAAAACAAGAGCTGTCCGACAGTGGAATTTGCTGCCAAGGAGTGTGGTGGAATTTCCTTCTTTGGAGGTCTTTAAGCAGGGGCTTGACAGCCATCTGTCAGGAATGCTTTGATGGCGTTTCCTGCTTGGCAGGAGGTTGGACTGGATGGCCCTTGGGGTCTCTTCCAACTCTATGATTCTATGAACATGTTTTAAAAGACCTTCCCTATACAGGATTGCCTTCAGACGGCTTGGGGGTTGGATAATGCCATATGACCCCAACATTTCTCCAAAGGAAATAGGGACATCCTAAGGAAAAGGGACGCAGGTGGCGCTGACGGTTAAACCACAGAGCCTAGGGCTTGCCGATCAGAAGATCGGTGGTTCGAAACCCCGCGACGGGGTGAGCTCCCGTTGCTCGGTCCCAGCTCCTGCCAACCTAGCAGTTCGAAAGCACGTCAAAGTGCAAGTAGATAAATAGGTACTGCTCTGGTGGGAAGGTAAACAGCGTTTCCGTGCGCTGCTCTGGTTCGCCAGAAGCGGCTTAGTCATGCTGGCCACATGACCCGGCAGCTGTATGCCGGCTCCCTCGGCCAATAACGCGAGATGAGCGCCACAACCCCAGAGTCATCTGCGACTGGACCTAATGCTCAGGGGTCCCTTTACCTTTGCCTTTAAGGAAAAGCAGGGCACTCTGGGATCGAATCAGAAACTGGGACGGCTTCTCTAAATTAGGGACGTCCCTGGAAAATAGGGACACTTGGAGGGTCTGCAAATGTATGGGTCAGGTGTGACATGAGGAGACAAGGCAGTTGGCCCAGAGAGCAGAAAAGGGGGCATTCAAGTACCCCTGGGGATTTCACTTCCTCTGTCCCTAAGCGGGTACGAACTTCCTCTGGAGCTGTTTATCAGTGAGGAGGGACCGAAAAGGAGAACTGAACTGGAAGATGGAGGGAAGCAGCTGCCTGGACCGGGGGTTTCACCAGCAGCCCTCCTTCTCCTGCGCTGCGAACCTGCTCCCCCCCCCCCCAAAGATTGCTCAACTGTTTTCTTCCTCTCTTTCTTTCTCACGCGCCAGCACAGCCAGGCTACCCCAGGAAGAGAGAGAGAGAGAGAGAGAAGGAAAGCTGGACCCCAAAGAAAACACACATTTGAAAAGGCCGTATTTTACCAGGGGATGCAATTACAGGTGAAACTCGGAAAATTAGAATATCGTCGAAAAAAGTGCATTTATTTCAGTAATGCAACTTATTATTTTTTTCTTTTTCTTTTAATTTTTACAAATGCTTTCTTTTGGAAATTCCACAGTAATAAAGCAAATAATTACAATAATACAAAAACAAACATCGCTATTACATTTCATTAATTACATTCCATTTATAATTGACCCACCTAACAACAAATAATTACAATTACAACAAATAAAGGCTTGACATATCTTGCTTTGCATGTCATGCATCTATCTCATATATTGGTTTCACCTTTAAAGTTGCGTTGCTGAAATAAATGCACTTTTCGACGATATTCTAATTTTCCGAGTTTCACCAATTTTGGAACACGGCTTATTTATGAGACACCGCCCAAGATATCATAACCACATTTGGCACAAGGGTTCCAGAAACCAAGGGGCAGGGCTACACCCCCTCCCATGTTTGGATACAATTCTGGACACCAGCTTGACGGCAGACTGGGCCATTCGAATGGACCCTGATTTTAGCACCGATTTCAAAATGGCCCTGATTTTAACCGCCGGTTTCAAAACTGCAGAGAGTTTTTGGTTTCTTAGACTACCCGGCAACGCTCCTAGACTGCAAGCGTTATCGTCACCAAACACCCCTTTCCCTTCTGCACTGTGGTCTCACTCTTTTCCTGTGGTGGCAGGATGAAGTGGCAGAGTCCTGATTTAGAAGGGAGAGCAGGGTATCAAGAAATCAACATGCAACGGCAAGGGTGCAGCTCAAATATTCTTCAAGTGTCTCAAAAAGTCCCACTTGTTCTGAAAATCAATAAGCTAAGCCTTTTTAAAAAAAGGTCTTTCCTTTCATTTCCCCCTCCCGCATGCCATGGGAGGCTGTTATGCTAGCCTGTTAATTTTATTCATGGAATCCATTTAACACATTTATAAATGTCTTCGTGGCCTGAGGGGCTACCAAAGCAGCAGGCAGGAATAAAATGAACCTTCAAAATGGAGACTTTTGCAGCCCTTTAAAAGTATAAAGTTTTGTGGTGGTACGAGCTTTTTCGGATTGAAACTTAACATCGCCAGGTGCCTAAATTGGCAGATTATGCAAACGACAGAGGCATGCAAAAGCAATGCTGCAAGGTGGAATGGGGTTATTGTTCAGTGTGTGCTGGCCATGTCCTTTTACAAATACTCCATTCAAATACTTCACCTTGTTTCTCCCCGCTCCACCTGACCCTCTCAACAGTCAGGATGCCAGGCCTACTGGACATACCAAGCCCTTGTATTTGGGGATCTCACCCCCTTGGGGTCCCCCCCAAATAATTTCTACAAACCCTGGGGCTCCTCTGAGCTTGCCAATGCTTTGCACCTCTGAGTGCCTATTTACAGACCCACACTTAAGAGAACGAGCTTGCTATTTTCATATGTGGGATATAGCTCCTCATGCACCAGAAGCAGAGAGAATTTGTAAACAAGTGTGCGGTCCAAAGGCCCTGAAGCTCAAGTGGTACAACACTGCGATGCGTCAACACAAATGCGCACAAGCTACACACAGCGGTTGTTAGGACAGGAACAAATTGGCAGCCGTGCCATCGTCCTAGCTTTGCCCTGCTGATTTAACACACGTCGTGCATTTATGTGGAAAGAAAACCTTGGTTCAGGCAGAGTCCCAAATGAGTAGCATCAAACTTGCTGAGGGCAGCAGTTTCCTAGGGCTGGCACTGGCCTTTGAAGTTCTTTGCTAGGCACAGGGCTAAGAGAGATCTGTTTACCTTGGTGGCATCAGACCAGACGCTTTGCTGAGCTGGTAACCTGAATGTCACGCCGGTTGCTTAAAAAGCACTGATTTCCTGGCTGTTCGCTCAGGGAAGATTCGGGTTCGGGAAACAGGCAAGGCGCTGTTTGCAAGCGGCAGGGAGTGGGCAGGAAAAGGGAGGGGTTGCTCCTTATTGCAAAACATAATTTCAGGGTGGGGTGGGAGAGTTAAGCAGCCACAATGCCATCCACCCAGCGTACAACAAACAGAGAAGCGAAAGAAGAAGTGATGCCGGGCAGAGCATAAACAACCTCTTAAGCTCCATTAGCCCCTCTCCTGAATTGGCAGCTTTAATTTAAGCAAAAAAACCAAAGTTGCTAGTCCCTTTCGTTTGCGGAAATAAATAAGGAAACTGTGTCCAGGCAGCATATACTCACGAAGGAGAAATGCAATAAATTTAAACTTGTGGGGCTACCTGGATATCCTTTCTTCTTTCCCTGGGCGGGAAGGGGGTAAGACTGCTGTTTTGCAAGCAATTCCCCCTCTCCTCAGGCTGAAAAATCTGCCTGTGGGGGATGTTGGGAAAATGAACGGCTCTTGCGGCTCTTTGGCAGAGCCTTGGCCAGAATCACCTCCCGTGTTTTGCCTGCCCATAACCCCCAGATTCATCACAGTCTCCTATGTGGGCGACATCTGAGACACAGGGACACCTTTCACCCGACAAGCAGAGAAAGCCGCTAATAGCAAAAAATAGTCTGACGCTGTGAACTTTAGAAGAAAAACGTAAATATCAGTTCTGTTGCTCTGTGGCAGGAAGAAAAAAAAAAGACAGAGTATTGCTGGGTTTCGTAACATCCGAGAGCAGCAAAGTTCCCTGTTGGAGGCAACAAGTTGGAGACTTGTTTACATTGCGGAAAGAGTCCTCCCTTTCCTCTTTTGATACACAGCAGGGACTGTGGGTAACAAAGCCCCTCGCTTTCGAAAGACCAAATCTCTGTTGCCCCCAGCCAGATTGGGGCCATGTTCGTTCCCGCACAATAAGGCAGACCAGTGGCACAGCCTTGTGCGTTGCAGCCACGACTCCGGGACAGCACACATGCTTTCTGCGATGGAGGAGGTTTGCTGTTGTGCTCAGGTCCTGTTTCGGGCTTCCCATTGGCACAGCTGGCTGGCCTTTGAGAGAACAGGATACTGGGCTCGGCCTTGGGGGTGCTCCTGTTGTTCAGTCCGAAGCCTTTCCCATGGTAGGGTGGTGAGAAGGACAATTATGGGACCGACAGTCCGGCTCAGCTAAAAGGCAGCTTTGCACTTGCTCGTTCCAATACATCACGGGGACTCTGGCTGCACCGGCCCAGTCATAAGGTAGAGTTAGGTGACTGCCTCAGGGGTGAGGTTCCTGGTGGGCAGGAAGCAGCACCAAATCCCCAGAAGACTACCTGTCTTCTGCCCCCTTCAGCCAGCAAAGAGTTGCCAGACAAATCAGTTCCTTTGCATGAAATCAGGGAAGACATGAAACGCCACCTTTTCCCGTGGCACGGCTTTGCGTGCAAAAGCCCCCTGGCCCAGTCCTTTGCTTCCCTAGACTGGGAGAGACTGCCTGTCTGAAACACTGGAGAGCTGCTGCCAGTCAGTGTAGACAATACTGAGCCAGGTGGAGCAACTGTCTAGCTCGGCAGAAGGCACCATTCCTTGGAATCAGGTCGCAAAATGTCCCGAGCCAGCCCTGGAATCTGGCATGTGGGAAAGGGCCAACGCTTGCTGAAAGTGGTACCCAAAACCACTTCCTCCATCATCTCCAGCTTCGGAGGTGACAGCTCCTCCAACGGCAGACAGTTCCCTCCCTGACTTCATGAATCCAGGAGCAAAGACGCTTCCTGGAAATAACTTCCAAAATGTAGGGACAATTTGTTGTCGTTGCCTCCAAACGTTTTCGCCGGCAGCCATGGTGGGCGGGAAGAAACCTTGCGGCCGCGCGCATCCCCATCACAGAACCCAGGCGAGGGACTTGGCATATCTGCAACCACCATCTTCGGTTTCAAGGACACTTGAGCTCTTCCTGATGAGCGGCGAACAAAATCCTGAAAGTGGAGCATCTTCTGAGCGGCCCGACTCCGGACGGAAGAGCAGACACCTTCCCTAGATCTCAGTAGCCTTGACGTCGGCACTACCTGATGTCGGTACGACCCAAGGGACTCTCAACGATGTCACAGGTGCCTTGGCTGTGTTCTTGACTCTTCACGTCCTTCAGGGTGCATACGGGGCCCACATCCGGGGACGCTGCGGCACCCAATGACCTCCCTAAACCCGACGCCTGTCGGCTACTACGGCATCAGGAAATAGTCCGCGTTTGAAACATCGTAGGGGCTGTTCTCCGGGATGCTCGGGGTGTCGACAGAGCTCTCGCTGAAGGGTGAAGCCGGAGGGGAGAGGAGAGGAGATGAGCTGAGAGGAGGCTCAGGAGCCATGAGGGTCAGGGAGTGTGGGGGGGCGGTGCTGGATTTCTCTTCTCCGCAAGGCGACGTCCCCCATTTTTTCCTGTACCTGGAACGAACAAAATAAAAAATAAAAAATGGCAGCCTTTGAGATCACCTTTCTACCATCAAGTCCACGGGAGGCAGTGAGGACTACCCACTTGGACGGCTTTAAATGAGGAAAACACTATCAAAGTCTCCTACCTGGTTTCCTCAAAAATAAGACATACAGTACCCATAAAATAAGCCGTAGCAGGATTTCTAAGCATCCTATATAATAAAGTCCCTGTGTCTCTGCGTCCAGATTCCCTGTGTCCCTTTGTCCGCGCTAATGCGCATGTGCCCCACGGACACAGGGACTGGTTCTCTCCCCCCCTCAACCCTCTGCCTCCCGTTCCCCTGCAGCGGCGGACCAAGATGGCGGCATTGGGCTCCGGGGCCGCCGCGGCGGGAGCCCAGTCTGGCTCCTGCCGCCGCCGCCGGCCCCAGAACCTGATGCCGCCATCTTGGTCCGCCGCCTCCGCCTCCTGACAACCCTACCTGGCCCGTGGGAGGAACGGCGGAGCCGCGGCCTTCCCTACCTCTCTGCTCTCAGCCGCGGGACACGACGGGAGAGCGCTTTGTTTAATTGCGTTCCCGGCGCGCCCCGCGGCTGAGCGCAGAAAGGGAGGGAAGGCCGCAGCCCCGTCGCACCTCTAGCGCCCGTTTTCTTAACGGGCTGAATGAGACTAGTTTCTGCAATATAAGCCAAACCCCGAAAATAAGACATGGACGCGGTGCTGCGCCCAGAGCCACTGAAATAAGACACTCCCTGAAAATAAGCCATAGTGTGTCTTCTTGAGGAAAAATAAATATAAGACAGTGTCTTATTTTCAGGGAAAAACGGTAGCTATGGTGGCTGCCTCCACAGTCAGAGACAGTAATGGTTCTGAACACGTTGCTGGAAACTGCAGGAGAGGTGCTCTTGTGCTTGGAACCTGTGTGTGTGTGTGTGTGTGTGTGTGTGTGTGTGTGTGTGTGTGTGTGTAATTTTTATTATGTGGCCTTGGGATGTGGGGTGGGGGGAAGACTCTCTCTCTCTCTCTCTCCAATTTAGAATACGCATTTATACACCCTTAAGATACCAACGACTTCCCTTCTTCTCTTTCCATGGTTTACATAAATCCCTGCATGTTATTTTACACAAACTAAACCATTCAGTATTTCCATTATTACATCCATCAAAACTTGTTTACACTGTCGAATTTATCTTAATGCTGCCAACGTTTTCAAGTCTACACAATTTTCCCCAATATTTTCAATAAACATTTTCCGATCTTCTTTAAACCTATGTTCTTCTTGTTCTCTTATTCTATATGTTAAGTCCGCAAGCTGCGCATATTCCATCAACTTAAGTTGCCATTCCTCTTTAGTTGGGACCTCGCTCGTTCTCCATTTTGGGGCTAACAGAACATGGGCCGCAGTAGCGGCAGACATAAAGAACCTTTTTTGACACCTGAGAATTTCCATCTGAATTATCACCAACAAAAAGGACTCTGTGGTTTTTTTTGGCGGGGGGGGGTACTTTTAATCATTTTTTTTCAATTCATTATGGATTATTTCCCAATACTTCCCCCATCATTCTGCCCGGACACTGAGGTCCAGCGCCGAGGGCCTTCTGGAGGTTCCTTCGCTACGAGAAGCCAAGCTACAGGGAACCAGGCAGAGGGCCTTCTCGGTAGTGGCACCCACCCTGTGGAATGCCCTCCCACCAGATGACAAAGAGATAAACAACTACCAGACTTTTAGGAGACATCAGAAGGCAGCCCTGTTTAGGGAAGCTTTTAATGTTTAATAAATTATTGTATTTTAATGTCTGTTGGAAGCCACCCGGAGTGGCTGGGGAAACCCCGCCAGATGGGTGGGGTATAAAAAATAAACATTATTGTTGTTGTTGTTGTTGTTGTTGTTGTTGTTGTTGTTGTTGTTGTTAATACTCTTTTACCCTTTTACAGGTCCGCCACATATGCAAGAATGTTCCCTCAACCTCATTGCATCTCCAGCAATTACCTGATTCCGTCTTCTACATCTTAGCAAGCCTATTTGGAGTTAAATATCATCTGTAAATCATTTTCAACTAGTTCTCCCTTCTTGTGGGTTTTCCAAAGGCATCTAGTTGGCCACTGTGAGAACAGGATGCTGGACTGAATGAGCCATTGGCCTTGATCCAGCAAGGTTTTTCTCATTCTTATTTATAATTGCTCTCTACTGTACTTTGGAAAGTTGCTTGTTTGTTATAACCTTGATGGCCGTTGACCTCAAGGATCAGTTTTCATCTATGTTGGGATACGAGTGGACATCATTTGGAGTCAAGATGGTGGACTGAATCTGTCCAAACTAAAATCTGCACGCTGGTGCCTGAGATCAAGAAGGAGGCTTCTGTCCATGTTTGGATGCAGCCGTGCGCCATTTTGAATTAAGATGGCAGACAGAACATTTTTAAATGGTGCAGATTTAAACAATCAGCTTTGGGTTTCTTGGAATTCCAGAGACATCACCGGAAACAAGGATCCTAGACTAGCATTTTTATGTGGGCTCCTAAAAGATGCTAACCCTGCCAAACTTTGATTCTGGCTTTGCAGGATAATGACATGGATCGGAGCAAAAGGCTCTTTTAACAGCTTGATTTTGCAGCCCCCAAACCTCTCCCCGCCCTCTCAGATCATGCTTCTCTGCTCCTCCCAGGCATGATTGAAAAACGTGCAGCCAGTCGAGCATCAAAATCAAGAGTTTGAAGAAGAAAGCTAACCAAGGTTTTGCGGAACCTTCGAAAACCTCCTCCTAACAACAAAGGGACACAGCAAAGGGTTGGTATCCGTAATATACAAAATACTACTCCAAAATCCCATGAACCCCCTAGACGTCATCAAAAAACAATGGGAGAACGACATAGGCTATGAGATTAACCCCACTCAGTGGACCAGAATGTGGTCTAAAAAACCCCATTGAATCCTTATCAATGAAAAGGAAAGAACTCACTCTGAAACTCACCTACAGGTGGCGCCTAAGACCAAGGAAATTAGCACTAATACACCCATGAACCTCACCAAAATGCTGGAGAGGGTGCACCTCCACAGGCACATACCTCCGCATGTGGTGGGAATGCCCCAAAATCCAACTATTCTGGACAACAGCCATACGAGAAATATGTAAGATAACTAAGCAAGTATTAGAAATCACCCCAGATCTGTCCCTCCTAAACATCTTCCAAGACCAAAGTTTCGGGGATTCACAGCTCCCAATAGTCAACATCCCCGCCCCAACTCCCGAAAATTAGGTAGTTTTCCTCACCGGAGAATGACTCCAACAACCAAGATGCCAACAATTCCAGTCACGCTTATGGCCATGATGAGGAACAAGTACAGAGGCGTAGAGGCAGCATTTTCCACTGGAAGGGACAAACAATCAGGGAACACAGTTAGGTCAGGCCACCCTCTTTATTACCCACAATGCCTCCAGCTTAGCATGTCCCTGGGGCAAAGGCAGGGACCCTCAGGTCCAGGGTCCAAATCCAGCTCTCCATCTGGCCCTTGGGAAGGTTGCCCAGCAGGGAATGCGGCCCTCAGTCCAAAAGAGCCTGCTGTGGGGCATCATGGGAAATCAAAATGGAATCAAATTTGCATTTGTGCCCCACCTTTTTTTCCAAGGAGTTCAACGTGGCATACATGACTCTCCCCCTCCTCCTTTAATCCTCACAACAACCCTGTGAGTTAGGCTAAGCTGAGAGGCAGTGTCCGGCCCAAGGTCACCCACAAATAAGGAACACGGCTATCGGCTGCCATCACCACTAGGGAAGCCTACCTGCCAAAGATCCTTGCTCCCATCACCCCTGCCTTTATTTTTGCAGCCCTTAAAAAGGTAAAGGGGCCCCTAACCATTAGGTCCAGTCGTGACCGACTCTGGGGTTGTGGCGCTCATCTCGCTTTATTGGCTGAGGGAGCTGGTGTACAGCTTCCAGGTCATGTGGCCAGCATGACGAAGCCGCTTCTGGCGAACCAGAGCAGCACATGGAAACGCCGTTTACGTTCCCACCAGAGCGGTACCTATTTATCTACTTGCACTTTGAGGTGCTTTCAAACTGCTAGGTTGGCAGGAGCTGGGACCAAGCAGCGGGAGCTCACCCCGTCGCGGGGATTCGAACCGCCGACCTTCTGATCAGCAAGCCCTAGGCTCAGTGGTTTAACCCACAGCGCCACCCACGTCCCCTTAGCACGTACCAAAAGCAAGGTCACGAAAGGAGGCACACTTACCTGTCGGCTGACTCATGACAACAGGGAGCTCAGAAGTGCACTTGGGCTTAACGGTGCTGGCAAAATGATCAACCTGCAAGAGCAAAAAAGAAAAGGGTTGAATTCAGCCAACTCTGAATGGCTGCGTCTCTCCGTTTAGACGAGGCACCCTCAGTGGTCAAAAAGAGGAAGCATGGTTTATTAGGGACCAACGTCTCGGAAACAGGGGCTGTCCCTGCTGAGAGGGGGGCAGTTGGAGCCTATGCATTTTGCTAGCGGGGCTGTTTTGAATGCTTGTGGTGGGTTCTGGCCTTTTAAATTCATTCTCTCAGAATATTTTAGCTGGTGTGGAGGCTACAGATTTCCTGAGTCAGAACCATAGAATCATAGAGTTGGAAGAGACCACAAGGGCCATCCAGTCCAACCCCCTGCCAAGCAGGAAACACCATCAAAGCATTCTTGACATATGCCTGTCAAGCCTCTGCTTAAAGACCTCCAAAGAAGGAGACGCCACCACACTCCTTGGCAGCAGATTCCACTGTCGAACAGCTCTTATGGTCAGGAAGTTCTTCCTAATGTTTAGGTGGAATCTTCTTTCTTGTAGTTTAAATCCATTGATCCGTGTCCGCTTCTCTGGAGCAGCAGAAAACAACCTTTCTCCCTCCTCTATATGACATCCTTTTATATATTTGAACATGGCTATCATATCACCCCTTAACCTTCTCTTCTCCAGGCTAAACATACCCAGCTCCCTAAGTCGTTCCTCATAAGGCATCGTTTCCAGGCCTTTGACCATTTTGGTTGCCCTCTTCTGGACACGTTCCAGCTTGTCAGTATCCTTCACTGTGGTGCCCAGAACTGGACACAGTACTCCAGGTGAGGTCTGACCAGAGCAGAATACAGTGGTACTATTACTTCCCTTCCCACTCAGAAGGGTGTCTCCCATGAAGAGGATTGGGTTCTGGCTGCATTATTATTATTATTATTATTATTATTATTATTATTATTATTATTATTCACCTTCTAAACCTCCGTCTCAAGGAGATTTGCACGTAAGAAAATAAGAAAGAGTTAAAAACATGAAAACAACTAACAAGCGGGCACTTGTGATCATTCACCCAACTGGGAAAGCCTGTTTAGAGCCGGTGGGTTGTTAGTGGAAGCAGGGTCAGACTAGGACCTGGGAGAGACCAGGGTTCAAATCCTGCCCCTTGGCCATGAAGCTCACTGGCAGACCTTGGGTCACTCACTGGCTCTCAGTTTAACCTGCCTCAAAGGATTGCCGTGGGGAATTAATCGAGGAAGGGGAGAGAACCATGTAGCCCCCCCCCCTTGAGCTCCTTTGAAGAAAAGGTGGGATATAGAATAAATAAAACAAAATGTAGCCCTAGGAGGGGGAATAGTGTGGGGGTTTCCTAATAACTCTCTGCACCCCTAATGAACTATAGCTCCCAGAATTCTTTGGGTGGAAGCCATAACTGCTTCAAGTGGTGTAGTACTGCTACAGCGCCTAACTTTGGAAAACTGAGAAACCAAAATGAACAGATTGTCCATTCTCCCCCCCCCCCCAACCGACTCTGCTGGCTGGGGCTGGTGAGAGCTCCTGGTCCACTCACATCGGGAGGGCCACACCTGAACTTCAGTGACAGGTGGGTAGATTTGGGTTGAATTTTAGGGAAAACACATTGATGGTAAATGATCTATAAGTCCCCTCCCTCCAATGCTAGGATTTTATGAGCCACCCCCAACAGACACTGGAAGTGCTGGAACGCTTCGCTTGTCTTTGAAACTACATCAGAGACTGGAGCAGGGTATATATGGACCGCCTGCAGGGAGGGCGTTCCAGTGCTCTGGAGCCACAACCCAAAAGGCCCTGCTTCTCGTGGGAATTACTTACCTCTGAGGGGACAGGCGTGGTTTCTGAGTCGCGGTCCTTGGTTTCTGAAATGCCAAGGCGAAAAAGAAGGGATTGAATAAAAAACATAGCTGGGGCGAGGCACGGAGAGAGAGAGAGAGAGAGAGAGAGAGAGAGAGAGAGAGAGAGAGAGAGAGATTCTTTGTTGGGCTGCTGGGACCAAAATCTACCTTGAAGCTAGACCCACAAGTCCATCTCTTCAGAGCCTAGGCATCAGGGAAGATCAGTGACTCAGGCTTGTGTATGTATTCTGCCCACATATACACACACACACACACACACACACACACACACACACACACACACAAGAGTACTACTTTGCATGTCCAAAATACATTTCCTACAATTCCTCAGGAACTACAGCCAGCTTCCACACATTTGATATTAGGGGTCGGGTGGTTTTCATGCCAAAAGGCAAAGCTGGGGAGCCTATGCACCGCCCCCTAGATATCCTTGGACTCCAGCTTCCACCAGAACAGCCTGCCAGAACGGCCAATGCTTCAGGGATGATGGGAGCCGGAGTCCCAGCAATATCTGGAGGGCTGCAGATTTCCCAGCCCCATAGACACATGTCCCAACCAATCAGGGATCACATGTTAAATGCACTTACAGAGGTGCAAAGCAGGGAAGGGGAGCCCGTGGCCCTCCACACAGACTCCAACTTCCATTGCAAACCTGCGGCCCTCCAGATGTTTTGGACTACAATTCCCATCTTCCCCAACCACTGGTCCTGCTAGCTAGGGATCATGGGAGTTATAGGCCAAAACATCTGGAGGGCCGCAGGTGTGACATGCCTGCATTACACCATTGTTCCTTCTAGCTTAGTATTGTCTACAGTGGCCCGCAGTGGCTCTCCGGAGTTTCAAGCAGTCTATCTGGAGATGCTTGGGATTGAACCTGGGAGCTTTGGCATGCAAAGCTGATGTTCTGTGGCTGAGTTAGAGGACTCTTAGGAGGCCTACAGGCTACAGCTGAGCCTGCCCTGACCTAGCTAACCCCTTGATATGAGCAAATGACTCGAGACCAGCTGTTCTGTTCCTTGGCAGGTTGCAAAATGGTGACCCTTGTGGGAAGTAACATCACAGAAAGCAATCAAGTCCAACATTTCCTGTTTTCCCAGAGTGGACACACAGGGGGATGTTACTCCAGCCAGGAGGACTTCCTGTCACACCTGTTTGGAGCATCCTCCCCCCTGTTTGTGAGCAGGTGGGTGGACGTGACCCTGGGAGACCCTATAAAGGGCTTAGTCATGCAGCCATCTTCCCTTCTCCTTTCACGTTGTTCCATCTTGATGTTTTTGCTGTCTGCTGGCTCTCAGCCAGCAGCACATGGGCTCAATTCCTCACATGGGATGAGCCCACTCGCTCTTCTGCAACTACAAGCTAAAGCCTGCCTTCAGGATCATACTGTGAACTGAATGTAAGTAAACTTATTGTTGTTCTTAATAGAAGACTGTTGCGTCTTTATTCTTTGAAGAGGGAACAAAGGGGATTTACCAGGAACAAATTCTGGACAAGCCAGACTAGATTGCTTAACTCAAGAGATTCAAACGAATCTACCAATTAGCTTCCTGCAATATACAGGGGACTGTACTCTGCTACCAGATCACTAGCGAGGAAAGACAATACTTAATCAATATATCCTCTCCTACTACATTCCCACAAACTTGCCATATAAGGAAGGGCACAGGAGGGGCAATGGAAAGGGAACTGCCAACCTGTCCAGGGAACTCCAGAGCTCTCCCGGCTCCATTCACTCCAGATTCCTTGGTTGAATTCTTCCCGGGCCCGCACCTGGACGATGTGCCGGACACCTGGCATCACGTCAGAGATGGTGTAGGAAGTGTGTTCGTCATGAAGGTGAATCTGTAGCCGAAAGAAAGGAGCACAGCTCAGTGGCCTGGCATGCAAAAGGTCCCAGGTTCAATCTGCGGCAGCACCGCCAGGTGAGTCTGGGAGAGACATCTTTCCTGAAGCCCTGGAGAGCTGCTGCCAGTCCATGTAGGCAATGCGGAGCTAGGTGGACCCAGAGTCTGATTCGGCATCAGGCAGCTTCCTGCGAAAGCCAGATCTTCAATATGGAACCATGAGGACTGGAAACTTGATATGTAGGGAAAGGGCCAGAGCTCAGTTGTACACCAGATGACTGTGCTGCATGCAGCAGGCCCAAGCACCTCGAGGGAGAGCTGTGGATGGTTCTTCAAACCCTGGGAATTTGCCACTGCAAATCAGCATAGCCTGGTGGAGAGCCTGTAGCTTTCCAGATGCTACGACTCCCATCATCTCTAACCAGGGGTCTGGTTGGCTGGGGCTGATGGGAGTTGTAGTCTGACAACATCTGAAGGGCCACAGGAGCCCCAGTGTCGCTTTACCTTCATTAAAGTGCATTAATTATGTGGTCCCTGATTGGTTGGGATATGTGTCCAGGACAGGGATGGGGAGCCTGCGACCCTCCAGACGTCGCTGGACTACAAATCCCATCATCCCGACCATTGGCCATGCTGGCTGGGGATGATAGGCGCTGTAGTCCCAACAACGCCCAGCAGACCACAGGTTTCCCCGCCTCTGGTCTAATGAAAAATGCAGCCGAAAGGCACACAGGAAATAAGGTGGGGGAGCCAATTATTTCTGCGTCATGAAATCGAGCACTGCAACTTTTACAGGTTCAGAGAATGCCCGCCCTCTCCTCATCCCAAAATCAAAAGTAAGGGCAGACCTTGCTGTATGTTGCTGAGACTTCCATCCGGTAGCGGATCTCGAACTGCAGGCGGAAGAAGGACGAACCCCAAGAGGGAGGTTTGCGCCAGGTCACAAGCAGCTTGTAGGGGTGCATTTCCACATTCCTCACCTCCACATCGATCGGTGGGTCTGGCTTCACTGCGGGGGGCGGGGAGAGAGAGATCAGCCAGAAAGGTTTAAAAAAGGAGAAAGGAAAGTCCCCGTCCCCCTCGACTTTTTTCTGCAACGTATAAAAACAAGATGCAATAATGGAGCATTTGTGCTGGATTCATGCCGGACCAGAGTATTTTAAGCAGTGGTTTAAGTATTTTAAGCAGCAAGCATTTTAAGCAGCGGTTTCTTCAAAGTCTGAGGGCCACAGTCCCTTCTGGCAAGCTTCCAAGGGCCGCATGCCTGTGGTGCACAGGGCCAGAAGCAAAATGGGAAGGGCAATATTTAAATTTTACTTGTGTACTGCTGCAGGCTAGTCTCTCTACACACACTCATGCGCAAGACAGCCCCTTCCTGCACGACTTTGTCTCATCCTCTTTTAAAGCCATCTGGGTTGGTGGCTATCGCTGTCTCCTGCAGCAGGGAGTTCCACAGTGTAACTATGCACTGTGTGAAGAAAGACTCTCTTTTACCTTTCCCGAATCTCCCAACATTCAGCTTCATTAGATGCTCACAAATTCTGATGTTACGAGAGAGTGAGAAAAACCTCTCTCTGTCGACCATCCCGGGAAGGAAGATGATAAGAGTTCACGGTCGCTTCCCTGCCATGTTAAACCATTCCTGGCACACGAGGGGAATGACCAGGGGAGAGGGGGAGATGGAAGGATTCTGAGGGCCAAATAGAGCGGTCGGGGGGGCCGCAGATGGAAGTTCCCCCAGTCCTGATTCTACACTTTTAAGAATTATGGAATTGTGGAGTTGGAAAGGACCCATTTTTGCCCAATGTGGGGCTTGAAAGCACAGCCCTGAGATTAAGAGTCTCATGCAGGACTCCCCAAACTAAGGCCCGGGGGCCGGATCCAGCCCAATCACCTTATAAATCTGGCCCGCGGACGGTCTGGGAATCAGCATGTTTTTACATGAGTAGAATGTGTCCTTTTATTTAAAATGCATCTCTGGGTTATTTGTGGGGCATGGGAATTCGTTCATTTTTTTTTTCCAAAATATAGTCCGGCCCCCCACAAGGTCTGAGGGACAGTGGACCGGCCCCCTGCTGAAAAAGTTTGCTGACCCCTGTCATGCATCCAGGAATATTTGGAAGAATTTGCAAGCAGGGAAAATGTGCAGGGAGGAGAGTTGGGGGCGGGCAGATTCGCTCCAGCTCCAGCACAAATGCGCCCTGACACATGGTGTACCGGCCCCGATTCAGAGGAAGGTGCTATTACTCACACAGATTTTCAGTGCTGATGAAGGTGTGGCTGCTCAGGGCTCCCGCCAGGTTGACGATGCAGACGGACAGCTTCAGGATGTGCACATCGTCACCGATTCCTTCGATGCGGCAAGAGAACTTCCGGGACTTGACGTAATAGCGGCAAGGGTGCTCGACGCGGTTCACCCCGACGAAACTAGGGGACGTGGGGGGGATGCTCAGCCGGAGGAAGGGAAGACTCTGGATCTCGCCACGATCGAGCAAAGCCAGCATGGAAATGCCATGCCTCGCCAGCTACATCGCATGACAGCGGCTCATCAGAGCAGACCCTGCTTTGAAATTAATGGGCGCAGCTGGCGGAAGGCCGGTTAATTTCAATGGATTTGCTCTGCGGGTGATCAAGGCTGGTATGCACTGTGCATTTAAAGCCCATGGCATGTCTATTTCTATAGATTGCATCAAGGTCCCCCTTTTTCTCTCCACGGAGCGGCGTACACACTTCTCCACCCTTCCACTCCATTTCATCCTCACGACAACCCTGTGAGGTAGGTCAGTCTGAGAGGCAGTGACTGGGCCCAGTCAGTTTCATGGCCAAGTGGGAGATTCGAACCCTGGTCTCTCTGAGGTCCTACCCCGACACCCTAACTACTGTTATACCACCACAGGCTCGCCAGTTGTTTGGGCAGTGGTACCTCAGTTTATGAACACAATTGGTTCCAGAAGTCTGTTCATAAACTGAAGCGTTCATAAACTGAAGCGAACTTTCCCATTGAAAGTAATGAAAAGTGGATTAATCCGTTCCAGATGGGTCCGCGGAGTACTCAACCTGAAGCGTACTTAACCCGAAGCATGGGTGTAATTGGTTCCGGAAGTCTGTTCATAAACTGAAGTGGTCCATAAACTGAAGCGAACCTTCCCATTGAAAGTAATGGAAAGTGAATTAATCCGTTCCAGATGGGTCCGCGGCGTTCGTAAACCGAAAATTCGTAAACCGAGGTGTTCATAAACCGAGGTTCCACTGTAAATGGTTTGCGCTAGCGAGAGCCGTGCAATGAGTCCTGTGAGCAAAATGGGGCTTCCCTGCTTCTCTCCCCCACCCTTGCTCCCACCCCAAATCATATCTGGAGGGGGAAGTCGGGAGCACCTCCAAAACAGTCGGTCTCTGTTATTTTCTCCTACCGATAGGGAACCCACTTAAGGACTCTATACAGGCTCTTGGATACCCCATAAGGCAGGGGTCCCCAAACTAAGGCCCAGGGGCCGGATGTGGCCCAATCTCCTTCTAAATCTGGCCCGTGGACGGTCCAGGAATCAGCATGTTTTTACATGAGTAGAATGTGTCCTTTTATTTAAAATGCATCTCTGGGTTATTTGTGGGGCCTCCCTGGTGTTTTTACATGAGTAGAATGTGTCCTTTTTAAAAAAATGCATCTCTGGGTTATTTGTGGGGCATAGGAATTCATTCATATTTTTTTTCGAAATATAGTCCGGCCCCCCACAAGGTCTGAGGGACAGTGGACCGGCCCCCTGCTGAAAAAGTTTGCTGACCCCTGCCATAAGGGAAAAGGAGCAGTTTTTTCTTATAACAAATTCTTCTCTAGATGATAGATAAGGCAGTCTCTCAGTTGATACGGTATCTAGTAGGTTAAATTTGCATTGGAATACGGAAGAATTTCCATCAGGATTTACCTTTTTTAAAGTGGAAATATAGAAAAGCGAACTCAAGATCGGGGTGGGGGTGGGGTGGGAATGACAGGGTTACCCATTGCTAACCCAACAACCCCGACATCCCTCATATCATATCTGCCCCCACGATTTAAATGTTGCCCCAGCCCCCACTCACTTTTTCTGCACCCATAGCCTGGCCTTGGTGTGGCTGGACATCCCATGCGTCGTTTTCCACTCGCAGAAAATGTCCTTGGCTAAGCTCTTTCGGAAGCAGGTGAAGTTTGGCGCCTCTGGAGGTTCTGGAAAGGGGGAAAAGAGACTGTCACGTGGGGGCAGGATAGGCAGACATCCGCTTATGCTCAGGAACTCCAGTTCTGGCTAGTTAGTTCAGTTTAACAAAGTTCACCGGATTCCCTCTGTGTATGCAAATGTCTGGCTTGTTTCGTTCCTCATTTCACTTGCATGCGCCACCTTCTCAAAGCTAAAACCATGCGCAAGGCTGCTTACCCTATGGGGTTTATTTTTATTACAAAATTACAAAAGCATTCCTAAAGAACAAACCAACCATCAAAAAGTGTGCAACCCAACAATTTGCACATGAATCTCAATAAGATCCACGATAAAGATATGGGGAAAAGTGTATCAATAAAAGGAAAAAACAATGGTCTCTCTCGGGAGGCTGCAGACTTTCCTTCATGAGAGATTTTTTAAGCAGAGGTTGGATGGCTGCCTGTCATGGATGCTTTAGTCACGCGGGGTGGGTCTAGATGACCCTCGAGGTCCCTTCCGATTCTATAATACCCCAGCCCAAGAGTCTGTTCAGCAGCCTCAGCTTCTGTAGCTGGAGGCAGTCAGGGTCCCAATTTGTCTATATAGAAGCTTTATTCTTTGTAATGATGGAACTCAGAGGTAGAGAGTTCCATAATAATAATAATAATAATAATAATAATAATACCCTGCCCATCCAACTGGGTTGCCCCAACCACTCTAGGCAGCTTCCAACAAATATAAAAGCATAATACATACATACATATTTATTAATATAATATAATATAATATAAATTTATTATATGTAAATGGAATCTTTGGAAGAGTCCACCCTTTTTCTTTTAAAAAAAAGCTTTTATTTATTCTTTTCAAATGTATACATTTCATTAATTTTACAATCATTTTAACATTACAAACTTTGACTTCCTTCCCCCTATTTCTGCAGTTCCTTAAATTTATTTATTTTTAATATCTTCTGCATATCCAAATTCATTTAATTTGCTTGTTTACTTATCTACTTTAAATATAAACTCTTATGAAACTGCAGGTTTATTACAATAATCCTGCCAATGTTTTTATCTTTTAGCAATTTATCTGTAAATTTTACACACACACACGTAACACGTACTTTCTTATCCCTTTGGAGCTATGCTAAATCTTTGTAATTCTCTTTCCAGCCTGTGGCGTTTTACGGTTTAAATGTCTGGTTCTTATTTGATTTTTCTTTGTTATGTTGCGCTATTTATTATTATTATTATTATTAGCTAACAAATCATATATCCCCTGAAACCTCTGAGCCACACCAGGAAGCATTTACAATCCTTCCCAGGAGAACAGAACACGAATAACAAGTGATTATACCGCTGCCCAAGGAGGGTGCAATGGGAGGCGGAGGGGGCGTGTCCTGGGAGAGGGGGCGTGGTCACGAGGAATCCTGAAGGCTGGTGGAGAGGCTTGGGTGGCCACATTGGGCCTGAGATTCCCCTGTCCTTGTTCAGGCCCTGGGAAATCAATTCTAATAATAATAATAATAATAATAATAATAATAATAATAATAATAATAATAATTTATTTATACCCCGCCCATCTGGCTGGGTTTCCCCAGCCACTCTGGGCGGCTTCCAACAGAAATATCAGAATACACTAATTTCTTAAAGATTAAAAGCTTCCCTAAACAGGGCTGCCTTCAGATGTCCTCTAAAAGTCTGGTAGTTATTTTTCTTTTTGACATCTGGTGGGAGGGCGTTCCACAGGGCGGGCGCCACTACCGAGAAGGCCCTCTGCCTGGTTCCCTGTAACTTGGCATCTCGCAACAAGGGAACCGCCAGAAGGCCCTCGGCACTGGACCTCCGTGTCCGGGCAGAACGATGGGGGTGGAGACGTTCTTTCAGGTATACTGGAAGAGGGAGGGCAGTAAATGATCCAACCGAGCGACAACCAAACCCAGGCATAGGTGCAGCTGAGCAGAAAGGGCCCTAAACCACTCGAAGCGTCTCCCTCACCTTCTACGATCAGGCGCAGGGAGCAAAGGAGGAGGCGGCTGTCGGTGTAGCAAGCGTAGCGGCCGGAGTCATTGAAATATACCGACGGCAGGAAGAGGCTGGGTCCGGGGATCACCTGCCTGCCGGTGGATGTGCTCAGGTTCCTTCCATTGAACATCCAGTGCACCTGAGTGATGTTCTCTAGCTCCCCCTCCAGGCAGGGCAGGGTGACGTTCATCCCTGGCTGAACCAGAATGGTATTCGGAGACACAGCTGGGGGGGGGGGGGAATAATGAGGAAAGAAGAGGGGGGAAAACAGTCGTCAGGTTATTTCCCCAGAGTTGTTTATCCTCTCTGTCCTGAGCTGAACCAAATATACAGAAATCATAGAATCGTAGAGCTGGCATGGAAGGGACCCTGAGGATCGTCTAGTTCAGGAATATGCAGCCATCCCACACAGGGATGGAGAAATGGGAGCAAGCTAGCAAAATGATTTTTTTTAAAAAAATAATAACTTTTATTTTATGTTTCAACATTACAAATCAAAACACCACAAAAAGTGTAAACAGAAAAAAGAAAAAAAAGAAAAAAGAGAGATAAAGAAAAAAAGGCAAATTAAATAATAATAAATCATATAAAATTATAATCATATGAAATTCAAAATAATCTGTACATTATATGTACAACCAAGGAAAGTAAGACTAAACAAAATAACACCAATTAATAACAAAACATCAAACAGAAACAAAAGCAAAACATGACAATTTTTTTCAGGTTGCAAATATTTTCTTGTATTCCTGTGTTCCTATATCCCTCCACCCGACCCACCACCCACCGTGCGTGATTTGATACTTCCAGCCATATTTTGTTCTGCGCCTTTCATGTTCTCACGAGCAATTGTATACCTAATTGCTTGTTACAGATCTATTAATGAACCTTTTATTTCTGAGCCCTCATATGGATTCTCAATCTAGCAAAATGAATTACAATAGGGACAAAGGTCAGGTTCTGCACTTAGGCAGGAAGAACCAGGTGCACAGATATAGGATGGGCGACACCTGGATTACTAGCCGTAAATGTGAAAAGGATCTAGGGGGTCTTGGTGGACCACAAGCTGAACATGAGTCAACGGTGTGATGCAGCAGCCCCCCAAAAGGCTAGTGCTATTCTAGGCTGCATCAACAGAAGTCGAGTGTCCAGATCAAGGGAAGTCATGGAAAGGTAAAGGGACCCCTGACCATTAGGTCCAGTCGCGGACGACTCTGGGGTTGCGGCGCTCATCTCGCGTTATTGGCTGAGGGAGCCGGCGTACAGCTTCCAGGTCATGTGGCCCGAATGACAAAGCCGCTTCTGGCGAACCAGAGCAGCACATGGAAATGCCATTTACCTTCCCGCAGTAGCAGTTCCTATTTATCTACTTGCACTTTGACGTGCTTTCGAACTGCTAGGTTGGCAGGAGCAGGGACCGAGCAACGGGAGCTCACCCCGTTGCAGGGATTCGAACCGCCGACCTTCTGATCGGCAAGCCCTAGGCTCTGTGGTTTAAGGGAAATCATAGTCTCACTCTATTCTGCCTTTGTCAGGCCACACCTGGAGTCCTGTGTCCAGTTCTGGGCACCACAATTTAAGCTGGATGTTGACAAGCTGGAAGGTGTGCAGAGGAGGGCAACCAAGATGATCAAGGGTCTGGAAAGTAAGCCTTATGAAGAGCGCTTGAAGGAGCTGGGTATGTTTAGCCTGGAAGAGAGGAGACTGAGAGGAGATAGGATAGCCATCTTCAAATATCTTCAGGGCTGTCACATAGAAGAGGGAGCCAGCTTGTTTTCTCCTGCTCCGGGGACTCGAACCCTTGGCTTCAAGTTTCAAGAAAGGAGATTCCGACTAAGCATTTGCAAAAACTTTCTGACAGCGAGAGCTGTTCAGCAGTGGAACAGGTTCCCACAAGAGTTGGTGGACTCTCCTTCCGTGGAGGTTTTGAAGCAGAGGTTGGTCGGCCATCTGTCATGGACGCTTTAGCTGAGATTCCTGCATTGCAGGGGGCTGGGCTGGATGACCCTTGGGGTCCCTTCCGATTCTAAGACCCTATGATTCTATGATAAATAGACAATATGGGAAGGCGGGAACAAAACGATCAAGTGGCCCTGGAGAAACTCCCGCATGTAGGAAATCCCCTTGGTGGGGAATCTTTTTCAGTCCCCTGTGAGCCAGCGTCCGAGGGCCGCAGGCCAGCAGTGCTCGGGGCCGGAGGGGAAAGTTTGTGGAGCAGCAAATGTACATTTCCCCCATTGTACAGTAGATTAGTTTCGACACCAGCCCTCGCAGGTCCCCTTCTGTCTGTCCGCCATCCAAGCAAGGGAGAGGCATGGTCAGAGTTCAAGGAAGCCATCCCGGTCAGGAAGAAAATGTTCAACAGGCAAAGCGAGGCCAGGCTTGGTGACAGTGTCAAGGGCTAGAGGGCAAAGTCTGGGGCCCCACAACTCCATTCCTGGGTTGCGGTGCTTGGAGGCCTCTAAGCTTGGAGGACCGGGGGGGGGGGTTTAGAAGAGGCAGCAAGCAGCATGGTTTTCTCACTGCTGAGAACAGCGATGCGAGAAATTCCAAAACTTCGAATGTCGGAATCTTAGGAAAGATACAGGGAGAGAGATAAAATTTAAGAATACAATATATATAAAATACAATCTAATAGATATTTAGTATGATGAAGTATTTGCGTTATGGCAAGTAGTTATGGTTGGTAGAGTAAGAGATTAAGGATGTCATATGTGTACAAATGTACAGCGGAACTTTGGTTTTCAAGCGTCTCAGAAGCCGAATGTTTCGGTTTTTGAACGTCGAAAACCCAGAAGTAATCGCTTCCGTTTTCGAACATGCCTCAGAAGCCGCTTCCGTGGTGCATTTCTCAATTTTCTCAATTGAATTTTCTGACTTCCCATTGCGCCTCGGTTGTTGAGCGTTTCAGAAGTCGAACCATCTTCCGGAACGGATTACATTTGACAACCGAGGTTCCACTGTATTAATTATTATTATTATTATTATTATTATTATTATTATTATTATTATTAACCTCCCCTTCCCCATAAGGTCAAGGGCAGGTCCCAACCATTTAAAATACAATATTAAAAACATTATATATCAATCTGGATCTACATTATTTGAACTTTACAGAGCGCATGCTGCATTTTGTAGAAATAATAATAATAAAAGTAATAAGTAAAGTAGAGGTGTATCAAATTCTGCATGGTGAAGTGAAAGTGGATGGAGAGAGACCATTTTTTCTAATAGTAGAACCCAGGAGGGTCAATCAGTGAAGTTGAAGGGTGGGACATTCAGGGCAGGCAGAAGGTATGACTGTCCACAGTGCATGGCTGAACTATGGAACTCTCTGCCACAAGAGCCACTGATGCGTCACCAACGTGGATGTCTTTGGAAAAAGGACTAGACACGCGATTGATACATTCTCCCTCCGCTGTCGGAGGCAGTGAGGCATCTCTGAATGCCAGTTGCTTGGAAGCGCAAGTGAGGAGAGTTGCCAGTATGTTCTGGTCCTGCTCGAGGGTTTCCTATTTAGGCATCTGGTTGGCCACCGTGAGAGAAGGATGCTGAACTGGTTGGGCCTCTAGGTCCAACCCATCAGGGCTCTGAACCTCAGCTCTGTGGAATCACGAGTGGGGAAAGTGCTGTTGCGCTCGTTTCCTGTTTACATCTGTAGGCATCAGGCTGGCCACCGTGAGAACAGGACGCAGGCCTTGGATGGGCTGCTGGCCTGATCCTGCAAGCTCTTCTTCCTATTTCTAAGCTGGAGAAAGAGGCGCGACTAGCAGCCAGCTGGCATCCTGAAGCAGCAGCTCTCCCAGGAAGATATGCTGCAACATTTTGTTGCAAACACCACTTTCCCACACAGTTGCATAAACAGGCCAAGGCAGATTAATTCATTCTGGCTGGTTGGTAACCTGTTTTTTTTTTGGGGGGGGGACACAGTCACCTCTGCACCGCTTTGCCCACCTAGTAAATATTGACAAAAGCCACCTTCACCTTTCCAGGAGAGGTTTCCTAGCAACAGGAAAGGACATGCTGTGCGGGGGAAACCACCCCCACCTTGCTCTGTGGGGCCCCTCCAGTGGCAAAATCCACCGCTTAGCATGAGTGGTACCCAGGTTACATCAGAGGCCCTCATCCGCAGCAAACATCCCAAGTACATTTCATGCGCCCCATTAACAAACTACAGACTATTGCTGGAAGAATTGCAGTGGCTGCCAATCAGCTATCGAGGAAATTTCTACAGTAGGTGCCAGTCTTGGCGGATAAAGCCCTATGAAGCTTGGAACAAGGATACCTGAAATATTGTCTCATGTTGTTGTTGCCATATGTGATTGAATCACTGAAGGTAGTTATGTGAGAGAAAGAGCGGCCTGGATTAGCTGGATCCCAGCCAATCAGGGATCACATAATGATGTCACCCTGCTATATGGCCCACCCGCTTTGATGATGATCATCTTAGGGCAGATTACAACAATTAAAATGCAACAGTTTAAAACAACTTAAAACGACAGAAGTAGCATGGATCCTAAAAACGTATATCTCAAGTAGCAAAGGACGGACAAAAGTTTTTATTTTCAGCGTTTGCCAAAAGCTGTGCAACGGGAGGGGCCAGGCACACCTCTCTGGGGAGGGAGTTCCACAACTTAGGGGCTGCAACAGAGAAGACCCTCTACTGGGCTGCTGCCGCTACCCGAGATTCTTAGAACGGAGGAACTAACAACAGCCCCCCCCCACATCTTAGCACCCGAGAAGGTCTGTAGGGAAGGAGGCCAACCAATTAATGAGCTCTGCCATCTTTATCAGGGCCATCTCGAGGCTTTAGCATGGCAGCACTCAACCTTTGGAAAACGCTCCCATCACATATCAGACAGGCGCCATCTCCATCGTCTTTTCACCAACTACGGCACAATTTCCTCTTTCAATGAGCTTTTCAATCAGAGATGTTTATCCCAGTTTCAACTGCAATGCAACTATTTTTGGAACTGTTATTCTCTATGTCCAAGTGTTATAAAGTGGCTCCATTTTATCTATATCAGGCATGTCCAACAGGGGGATCGTGATCTCCCTGTAGATCACTGGATGTCTGCGGTAGATCACTGGCTCCCCCAAAGAAACAGAAGAACTGTGGCTACCCTAAAAAAAGCTCAACATTTTACCTCCTCCCTGAAAAAACTCAGACCCAACCCCCCAACCCCAAATGGGCCTTCCTCCTTCCTAAAAAAAAAAAAAAGCTCAACAACTTTGACCAAAAAAGGGGGTAGATCACTGCCAGTTTTTAACTCTGTGAGTAGATCGCAGTCTCTTGGGAGTTGGCCACCCCTGATCTATATCTATCTATCTATCTATCTATCTATCTATCTATCTATCTATCTATCTATCTATCTATCTATCTATCTATCTACCTACCTACCTACCTACCTACCTACCTACCTACCTACCTATGGACTGTTTTGGGGAATCATTGTTTGGTAAGCGGAACCTGTTCTTCATTTTCCTTTTTGAAACCATCCAAGTTGGTGGCCATCACAGCCTCCTGTGGGAGTGAGTTCCACAGCTCAACGATGTGTTGCACTCCCATTTGTCCTGACCCTTCCAACATTCAATTGCCGCTCTGTGAAGGGAATGGAAGGAGCCTTCTGCAACTCCCTTAACCAAGCAACAGCTCGGGGATGGCCGGGGGGTGGCGGGTGGGAGAAGAGAACTATGGCTGCTTAAAGTGGTATGATACTGCTTTAAATGTATAGTGCGGACAGGCCTCTTCTCTCTGTCGGAGGCCTGTGGGTTTCTTGCCCTTTCTTGCAAGTCTCTCCTTCCATTGCTCTTGAGTCGAATTAATCTGCTTTTGGGAACCTGACTGCACTGTCGGAGAGGGGTGGAGAATTATTAGCATCTTGGGGAAAAGGTCATTGGGGGGGTGCATCTATAGCTGAGCGGGCAACACAGCCCGCACCCCCTCCGCCTTTCCCTGCTGCGTTGCCGAAACCAGGGACACAACGAAATGTCAACAGCCCAAAGCAAACAGTCCGTTAACCTCCCTGGGCTGGCCTCTTGGCCCTTCCTGGTCCGCTGCCAAGAACAGTCGGTACTCGGCCACGGAAAGATCACGGCGCTCTGCTAATCCGGGAGCTTTCGTCGCATGGATTCGGGGAGGAGGGACGCAGGGCCCACAACCAGGCTTAGGCCCAGGCTATCTGAAAGACCGTATCCTCTCATACAGACCTGCCAGGGCTCTGAGATCTTCTCTCAGTTCCATCACCCCCACAGTCCCGAATGGTGGGGGACGTAGGACAGGGCCTTCTCAGTGGCTGCCCCCAAACTGTGGAACTCCTTTCCTCGGGAAGCTAGACCGCCTTGCTCCTTGCTGTCTGCCTGCCAGCAAGCAAATGCTGTTTTATTCCACTAGGACTTGGGAACATGCTTTTAACAGTGCTGTTCTGTTTTTATTGTCTGCATATTAATAAGATTTGTTTTTGATATATTGCTTTAATTTTATTATTATGCTTTGATGATGATCTTTTATATGTTTGTAGCTTTTTCGTTTTTCACCTGTGTTGTTTTTAATTTGCGTAAGCCACCTTGTGTCCCAGTCTGGGGGAAAGGCGGTGTATAAATAAATATCAGCTGGATAGCTCAGTTGGCTTAAGAGTGGTGCGGATAATGCCAAGGTTGCAGGTTCAATCCCCGTAAGAGACAACTGCATTGCAGGGGGTTGGACTAGATGACCCTCAGTGTCCCTTCCAACTTTATGATTCTATGATGATCAATATCAAACAGGTGTGGGGAAGCTCTGGCCCTCCAGATGTGCCCTGAACTATGACTCCCATCATCCCCTGCTATTAACAACGTTGGCCTTCTTTTAAAGCAAAGGCCTTTTTTAAAAAAAAAAAAAGCAAAAAGCAAAAGGTTTTAAAGTTGTGCTGAACTGTTTGGACACCTCTTCTTATTTTAATAGATTTTGTTTTATTTCGTTTTAATTCTGTTACGGCTTACCGTAATTATTTTTAAAGGAACGTCTTCTACATGCTTTTATTCGCGTTGTTTTTAATTTGTGTAAGCGGCCTTGAGTCCTGGGACTGGGAAGGATGTGAATAAATATAACAGCAGCAACAGCACGGTTCCCACAGCATGATTTGGGGCTTGATCCTGACAGACCAAGTGGCATATTAGCTACAGAAAGACAACACAACTGTGGGTTTCATTATCGACTTAGCCACACAGAAAGATTTTTTTTAAGGTTTCTAATCCTGCTGTTGGTGTTCTTTCTTCAGAACTTAAAAGATCTGGTTTGCATGCAGGATGTCTCAGGTTCGAATCCTGACACCTCCAGGTAGGACTAGGGAAAGACCTCTAAAACTCTAGAGATCCGCTCCCAATCAATGTAGAAAGAGAGAGACAGACCTATGATTTTTAAAAAATGGCTGATATCAATATAATAATAAGAATAAATAAGAATAAATAATCCTGACACCTCCAGGTAGGACTAGGGAAAGACCTCTAAAACTCCAGAGATCCGCTCCAAATCAATGTAGAAAGAGAGAGACAGACCTATGATTTTTTTAAAATGGCTCATATAAATATAATAATAAGAATAAATAAGAATAAATAATCCTGACACCTCCAGGTAGGACTAGGGAAAGACCTCTAAAACTCCAGAGATCCGCTCCCAATCAATGTAGAAAGAGAGAGACAGACCTATGATTTTTTAAAAATGGCTCATATAAATATAATAATAAGAATAAATAAGAATAAATAATTCGCAAGAGCAGCAGGTCTGAACACATGTCATCTCTGGAAGCAGAGGAGGTCGCTTTCCATTGACGACTGGAATATGGATGAGTCAGTTAAACTGGCAAATGCAATCAGTGCTAGAGAAGTTTAGGTGGGGAAAGTTGTTCAGCTGTTTGAGCAGTTTAGGAGTCAGAAAACCCATTGCTGGTTCTGCAACAAATTGCCCTGAGATCCACCAGCTTCCGCCTGTCCTTCATGTAGTTTCCTTGTTCTATAGATAAGGCGGGCAAGGCGGCGTACACATCCCCCAGGAAAAGAATCTGGGGAACTGTACATTTAAGGCGCTGGGAATTGTAGGATTGTGAGAGGCAATCTACGGTTCCCAGGGTTCTGCAGGGGGTGCTACTGTATGTGGTTTAGATATTTGGTGCGCCCCGCAACCACAGATAAGATAGCCCTTATCTTCCTCTATCCTGCTGCGACCACCATTCGGAGCCGGCGCGATCATTCAAGAATCTCAAACCACTTCTCCCCTCCAGCCGATTCTCACAGACCGAAAACTCAGGGGTGTATGGGCTTCCCAAAGGCGGGTGGGCTTCCAAACCCCTAAACGCCAGCCCCTTGCACAAGGCACAATGACAAGTTACAGGAAGAAAAAGAAAACAGAGAACTAACAATTCAGTTTCTCCAAACTTTTGAGGGCTGGGTGCGCACACAATTTGCATGCATACAATTTGCCAGATTAAATGTGCCAAACTGAAATTGTGGAGGCTTCACCCTTCCATTCACTGCCTTATTATCCCAATAAATCCCCACCAACAGAAAGCCCTGTCGAAGGAGTGTGGTATAGTGGTTAGAGCAGCGATGGGGGAAAAAAAAACCTGGAGGCACCTTCCATATATGGCCAGGCTGCAACTCAACTCATGTGTAAGAAATCAACATTTGAGCATGGCAGCGTCTGAACTTTGGAACTCCCTGCCTATTGACATCACACGGGAGCCTTCATTTTTACTCTTTTTGGTACCGTACCTGCTATGAACATTTTGGTTTTAGTCAAGCAGCCTATCTAGAAATGTAGAACACTGATGCATAAGTTTGAATCTGGTTTTTAGTGTATCGTTGTTTTTAACAATTTGTTGAATGGTTTTTTTTTTGGGGGGGGGGGTTGGACTGTTTTTAACTGGCTGTTCTTAAGATGAAACTTGACCCCAGGGTAAAAGTGTCCTGCGGCACTTCCGTAAAAATTTCATTCTGTCAGCTTAGCCTGCGTACATCATTGCTGTGAGGATCAAATGATGGGAGAAGGAACAGAGAGATCGATCATATTTTTTAAAAAATAAAGCTCATCCTGACAGGGAAGATATCGCTTGCTCTTAAGAAAAATACCCACAGGTAGCGTTTCCCTAACATGCCATTTTCTCTCAGCCTAACCTTTCCACAGGGTTGGTGTGAGGATTAAGTGAAAGGATAAATAAAGCTAATAAATAAATTTAATACATTTCCTCCTTACGAGGCAGGCACCTCTTGTTCGAAACATGCCCCCAGGGTAAAAAAAAGAGGAGAGACCCCCCCCCCCTAATTTTTCATTCTCTCAGCCTAACCTACCTCACAGGGTTGCTGAGAGGAGGATCAAAGGAACGAAAACATAGAAAAAAGTTTTTATAATTCATCCTTACAGGGCAGGCACCTCCCGTTCGAAACATGTCTCGATGATTTATTTTTAAAGGAGATTTTCCCTTATCCCCCCCCCCTCTCTCAGCCTAACCTACCTCACAGGGCTGTTGTGAGGCTCAAAGGGAGGGAGAAGGAACAGATCGCAGAGCGCAGTCATTAAAGGAAGCGCATCTTTTTTGCAGGGAAAAGGGGGACTGGCTCGTTTTCACAGCGTCGCCCCAACATTTAAGCCGTGCCAACCAGCCACGCGCGCGCGTGCGCATGCAATGAGCGAAAAAAAGCCTCGTTTCATTCTCACCCGGCTTCGGGCACAGCTGCTCCTGATCCACCAAGCCGGTTGCAGCCGCGACCAGCTGCGCCACCCAGGAGACCCCGAGCAGCCACATGGTGCCAGGCAGATGCCTGCTGCTGCTTCTGCTGCAGCCGTGCCACCTTCCCCTTCGCCTTGGCACCATCCTCACTCAGCCTCCGGGTCCCGGAGCTGCAAGCAGCGAAGCGTTTGAGGAACTGTCCCGAGGCGAGGCTGCTGCCTGCCTGCCTGGCACGGTGCTCTGGTTGGTTGTGAAAGCCGGGGCGGGGAGGGTGGTTGTGCAATGGGGTGGAGCTGAAAGGGGAAGAAGGGTTGGGGCTGGGGGTGGGCAGGGTGACAGCTATGGGATGGGAAATAACCCTCCGCAAGAGAGGCCGCCCCAAACCCCTCGGCTCAGCATTTTATGTTATTTTTAACTTCTGTTTTTAAATCTGAAAGGAGAGGCGCTAGATCTCATGGAGGAAATCTGGGAAAAACCCTGCCGCTCAGGGCCGGATGATTTAAATTTGATGAGGCCCTAAGCTACTGAAGGTAATGGGGCCCTTTATATGTCCGGCTGTCCTTTGTCAACAACAAATTGTCGCTGTTTGTGTGTGTGTGTTGAATATACTGTATGCCAGTGGTTCCCAACAGGTGGTCCGGGGACCCCCAGGGGTCCGCGAGCTATGCCAGAGGGGTCCGCAAGATGCTATTAGAATAAAAAATATATTAAATATATTTTGTACGATAACAGATTTTTTGTTTTGGCCGCTTCCTGCATGAACAGAGTCTAGCGCAAAACTAGAATTAGATAGAGGCAGTAGTTCTGCTGTATGCCGTTAGGTGGCGCTTTACAGACACTACTGTTTTGCAAAGAGGCAGCACGCGCATTCTACTAACGCTCACCTCCTCAAGATGCTTTGCGCGCATCGGCTTAATTTGTGCGCTACTGCGCAGGTACCCTGTCTTCTCCATTCCCCTCCCTCCTCCCTGGCGTGCGCTGCCTCTTTGCAAAACAGTAGTGTTTGTAAACAAAGCGTTGTTTTTTGCGGAAGCTACAGTTCGCGTAGTTAAAAATGGACCGTTGGTTAAAAAGTGGTTCGTTAAAACGACAAAGGCCTACAGATGAAGAGGAAGATAATGCATTTGATGTTCAAGCAAGTAAGTCAGTGACTCTCGAATCGATCTTGTCAGTGTCCATTGAACCTAAATCGTAACTGTAAAAAACGTATAAATATAAAATATAAAAAGACTCTTAATTTGGCTCTTTTTAATTTTAGGATTAGGAATTAATGGGGGTCCTTGTCACAATAGCGGCTCAATGAGGGGTCCTCGAGAAAATTTTGTTGGGAACCCCTGCTGTATGCTATATGGTAATTTATGGACCTAATAGGTATCCAAAGCCATTTGGACATAACAAAATATGTATTTTATCAAAGTACATCCAGTTTTTTTTTCCTTTAATTGTTTTTGGGGCCCCAAGAGAGTGGGACCCAGCTAAGCTATAGCTTGTTTAGCTTATACCTGTACTTAAATCCAGCATTTGAGAGAACCATAGCATTGCAGAGTTTGAAAGGACCACAACTGCTGTCTAGGCCAACCCCCTGCAAGGCAGGAATCTTTCACTCAATATAGGGCGCTCAAACCCTGAGATTTAAGAGCTCCGTGCTCTATTAACTGAACTCGACCCACCTAGAAGAGGGCAGCTGCATGGAATAAAACTCTTTCCAAAGGCGCAGGACTGCCCTATGTGAAGCCTCCCTGGGCAGTGGCAGTGTACCTCCGTGCAGGCTTATTGGCTGGCAGTGGAAGTGCAAGGAGTATTTGCGACTGTGATGGCGCTTCAAAGAGTCGCGGCTCCCCCTCCCCAGAGAATCCTGGGAATTGTAGTTTGTTAAGGGTGCTGAGAGTTGTTAGGAGACCCCCCTGTTCCCCCCCCCACAGAACTACAATTCCCAGAAGCAAGCAGGGGTGCCAACTTGAATAAAATATTGAGCAGGGCAGGTAAAATGGAGAGGAGGGAGAATCGAGTACACCTGTTTGACCTCCCTCGGAGGAAAAACGGAAATATAAACATCACTCCTTCCCTTGGCCTGATCCTGGCGGGGGGGGGGGGGGGTTCCCTTGCGCTTCTTCCTCCTCCTCACAAGCAGCCCAACATGCAGAAACAGTGCGGCAATAAATCTCCAACCTACTTTGCAGCCACGAGATGGGAGGGTGGGTGAGAGAGCTGGCCAAGAAGCTCACCCACAGTTGAAATCTTGAAACCACAATGTCCAGATTCGCTGGTTCTTCAGGGTTGCCGTCAGTGTGTGGGTCTGCTCGGGACATAGGTGCCAGCTCCCTGGGTGCCCCAAGCACCCACAAAATTCCCCATGAAGGTGCTGGGCACCCACAAAATTTGGTGCCAGGGCCATGCACATCTGGCTGGCTGGAGAACCTCCGGCCCCCCAAAGCTCTCCACCTGGCCCTCAGGACTCTTCTGAGGCCTCCACCACCCAGCATCTCTCTCCTTCTGGGTTTCTGGCTGAAATGTGCCCTTGACAGCATTTAGCAAAAACCAATGACTGCCAAATGACTTAATCCCCCCCCCCCACCGGTTTATGCCAACAGCCAGTCAAAGGAGTGACTGCCTGGGATTCGGGGTGGATGTGTGTTCCCCAAATTGCCTTCCTCCCCCTTTTCTAGACTTCCTGTTATTTCAGCAACAAACACGAAAAGACATCACGATAGCTTCTTCTTTTTTTGGTCTTTTTTAAGAAAATGCAATTTCTCTTTATACCCATAAAATGATACAATTCTGCCAAGTATAGAAATATGTAATAAATTATATGGAATGTCCCTCGGTCCTCGCACGGCACGGCTGCCCTGCTTATAAAGCCCCTCTCACCCTACACCCCCCCAAAAAAAACACACAATAAAAATAAGAGAGTCCATGGCAATCCACCCCCCACCCCCCGGTTTCCAATGAACTTTTCTCTTTGGTATCGAAGTTGGGTTTTAGGCAAGAAGGGGAACGGGTGAGAGGCAGACCTAAAATGTTGCCGCTGCAAAAATAGCCCCCTACCTGTGCCTCTGAGATGGGGGGGGGAGGAGAGAAAATTTGGGGGATATGCCAGGAAACTTCAAAAACTGGGTAGGGGGTGGCCCAAAGTCACACAGCAGAGTAAGGGAGGAACCCGCCCACAGAGAAATCTTAAATTTACTGGCTTTTCCTTATCCCAACAGTGGCAAGGAAACTTGAGGCCTCCTAGGTCCCAGCATTTTGGCCTATGAGGCTGTTGGGACTGTTGTTTTAGTCCAGGCATCCTCAAACTCTGGCCCTCCAGATGTTTTGGACTACAATTCCCATCATCCCTGACCACTGGTCCTGTTAGCTAGGGATGATGGGAGTTGTAGGCCAAAGCATCTGGAGGGCCGCAGTTTGGGGATGCCTGTTTTAGTCAAACTCAAGACTGTGTATGTGTGTGTCTATATCAGGCATCCCCAAACTTCGGCCCTCCAGATGTTTTGGACTACAATTCCCATCTTCCCCGACCACTGCTCCTGGTAGCTAGGGATCATGGGAGTTGTAGGCCAAAACATCTGGAGGGCCGCAGTTTGGGGATGCCTGGTCTATATAGACACATAGGCATAACAGAGGTGTATGTATTTTAAAATCTGCCAGCTATGATTGAAGTGTGATCGCCGGCAAGCCAGTGAGAGAATTGCACGCTCAAAGGAGAATTTGAAGCTATCAAATCATGACTTTCAGGCCCTGCTCACCTGCGTACGAGGCTGGTGATCCTCTTTGTATCCACTCAGTCAGGCGGACTGAAATGAATGTGCCTAAGTTGCTCATAAACATTCACTTCAGTAGGTCTACTCTGAGTAGGGCTATCATTGCATACGACTCCCCAGTTCCTAGCATATCCCTGGAACAGTTCTGGGATTCACCACAAGTGCCTGATTTTTTAAAAAATGAACTTTTGCAGGACAAGTAAGCCGTTGGGACGTTTGCCAGAACAAATGTTGCTTTGTGGGAGGGTGGCGAGGAAACGGGGTGCAAAGGGCTTGACGCCCTCTCACATCCTCTGCACGCTGGAATAGCAGAGCCCCAAGCCTAGCGCCAAGGTGGGGGGAGCTGTGGCCCGAGAACAGCCCAGCCGATTCCTCATCCTTGGCCAGCACCGCAACAGGTGAAGTCCTATCTCCCTTGCCTTCCTATTCTCAGCTCAACATTTGCCCCATCCAGTTAGCTCTGCTGTGATGGGGTGGGCTTCTGCTGGTGGAAACCAGAGAACTGGCAGGGGTGGTTGGTTGGGTGTTTAAGAGGAGAGAGCTGCTTGCAAGCCGAGGTCCTACGTTATATAAAAATATTTTTTTTCTTTTTCTTAAACTATTTCCTGCCTTGGGAATAGCAGACCCAAGGGTGTAGACTCTCTGGGGCGCAGACAAGAGAGGTCAAAAAGCAAACCAAGCGGGTTCTTCGAGGGAGGGGGGGGGCAAGAGAAAATAGCCGATGTGTTTCAAAGCTTCCCCCCGCAACCTCTTTCCCCGAAAAAAAAGGCAATCCACGCTCCAGGCATCTGGCTGGAGGCTAGCAACCTCTTCTGCCCGAATTCTTCTCCCTCGCAATTCGGGTGGCACAGCTCCTGCTGAAGCGGGCACCAAGCATCTCTCAAGCCATGCCAGTCCAACTTTGTCCTTTAAACACCGCTGCCCAGTGCCCGAGGGAGGCACCCCTAGAGAACTTCCAATGCCGATGTGGAATAGGGGGGAAAAATATCTCCCCCCCCTCCTTTTTTCTGTAAATGTGGATCGTTTTCTTTCATATAGATCTGTATATATATATATTTTAAAAGACACGATTAGATGATAGGAGGACAAGGCATGGAGGGCGGGTCGAGAGCGGGGCGCATGGCCCCCACCCCCGCCCGACGCCTTTGACGTGAGGCTCCAGCCTCCGACGCACCTTTAAGCGCCCCCAACCTTCTTGCGCCTCCAAGCCAGATACATTCATGTGCGGTTCAGGGAGATGTCACACTGCCAGGGCGGGAGGGTGTCGCTGGGATTTTCATTCTTGGAAGAAAAAAAAAAGACTCCTTTTTGCACAACAGTTCAGGGTAACATCAGTCTGGTGTGTGTGTGTGTGTGTGTGTGTGTGTGTTTGTGGGGTTACACCTGTGCACCCCCTCCCCCAGCCAGTGACCTGTTTGCCACTATAAGCCAGCAGTCAGTTATTCTTATGCTTATTATTATCATCATCTTTTTGGTTATACGGCCGCAAGCCTCCTAGGCCTCCTCGATCCATCCGGTAAAGACCCACGTCTCTGCGGCTACTGGGGGGGCCGCGGCCCATTTCTGGCCCGTGGGGCAGCCCTCCCCGCCCCTCCTGAGGCAGGGAGTTCCGTCCGTTGCGTGTGTCTATCTGCCTCTCCCAGGACCTTCCTCCTCACACCTTCAACGTCTTGTCGGGCCCACCCCCACTAGGGCTGCTGGCCACGCTGCTGCTGCTGTCGCCGCCGCCGCCGCCCTTCTTCTTGCGCAAGGTCTCGATCCAGCTAGCGCTGGGGCGGCCGCTGAAGCTGGAGAGGGCGAGGGAACTGAGGCGCATGTTCTTGCCGGACATGATGAGCTCTCCGAAGCCTTCCTGGTGGGAGAAGGCGTAGCCGGAGCGGCGAGAGCCCGCCCGGCCCACCCTCCCCATGCAGCGATGCTGAGCTTTCTGCTTCTTCCTCACCAGCTGGGTGTAGCGCACCTGAGGGGGCGGGGAACAAGAAAGCAGGGAAGAGGGGGAAGAGGGGGAAGTCAGAGGCAGTAAAGGAAATCTGTTTTTTCCCACCTTCGTGGGGGCACCCATCATTCTCCCTGTCCGCACATTCCTCACGACAACCCTGTGAGGCGTGTCAGGTTGAGAGAAAGTGACTGGCCCCCACATCACACCTGGGGATGAGTGGGGATTCGAACCCAGAACTCCCAGGTTCTAGTCCATGGGTAGGCAAACTAACGCCCGGGGCCAGATCCAGCCCAATCGCCTTTGCAATCTGGCCCGCGGATGGTCTGGGAATCAGCGTGTTTTTACATGAGTAGAATGTGTCCTTTCATTTAAAATGCATCTCTGGGTTATTTGTGGGGCAAAGGAATTTGTTCTCCCCCCCCCCAAAAAAAATATAGTTCAGCCCACCACAGGGTCTGAGGGACAATGGACCGACCCCCTGCTGAAAAAGTTTGCTGACCCCTGTTCTACCACTACGCCACAACCTTGCCCTAGCGGAAAAGGCCTAGGTTGGGGCAGTCTGTACTCTTTTAAGAAGTAGGAGCCAAGTGCCCAGGGGTGTGCGAGTTTGAGCCCCACGTTGGGGAAAAAAGATTCCTGCATTGCAGGGGTTGGACTAGATGACCCCTGTGGTCCCTTCCAAATCTGCAGTTCAACATTCAGCGATCTGAAGGGTGCCAGGATGATTGAGATTCAGAGTCTCCTGCTCTATCGACTGAGCTATCCCACTTACTGTTTCGGACTACATCTCCCATCAGCCCCAGGCAGCACAGCCATTGTGTCTGTGACTCTATGGGCGTGCCGGCTAGAAACTCATGGGAGTTGTAGTCCACAAATGATCGTGCTGGCTGGGGCTGATGGGAGTTGTAGTCCAAAATAGCCATGCCAATCAGGGAGGGTGATGGGAGCTGTAGTCCAAAACTTCTGGAGGGCATCCGGTTGGCCAAGGCTGGCCTTGCCCAGTATGGCTGCCAGCAATGTCCCAAGGATTTGGGCTGTGGACCCAAGTGAACTGGCACCCCTCAGAGAGGGCAGACAGATGAGGCCTGATATCAGTTATATGAAGCAGAGGTTTTAACGTGGGATTATAGAATGCTTTATCCTCTGGTTGGCAGTGGCTGGAAGAGCCTTTGGGCATTGTCTGCATGTGGTTCTACCTGGACAAGGGTTTAATCAGAACCTTTGACGTGCCACGACGGAGTGGCAAGGGGGGGTCACGAAAAGAGTTGCATCCGAAGCCTTACAAATGCCCTGCTTTATGTCAGTGTCCCGTGTTAACACGCAGAGAGATTCTGTACAAAACAAACTCTGAATAGCCGCTGTCGACATAATAGATACCGTGTTTTCCCGAAAATAAGACACTGTCTTATATTTATTTTTCCTCAAGAAGATACACTATGGCTTATTTTCAGGGGATGTCTTATTTTTTAATTACGCGTCCCTTCCTTGGCGCCCTCCAGAACTGCGCCTATCACTATGTCTTATTTTTGGGCTATGCCTTATATTGCGCAAATGCCTAGAAATCCTGCTACGGCTTATTTTATGGGTATGTTTTATTTTTTTGGAGAAACAGGGTAACAGCCGAATGCAAGATTGGCACTCTGTTTTATTCCAATCTCTCTGCGCTCTGGTTGTGCTCGACAGGTGTTGAGAATCGTAGAGTTGGAAAGGGACCACGAGGGTCATCCAGCCCACCCCACCCTGCACTGCAGGATCTTTTGCCCAATCTGGGGCTCGAACCCACGACCCTGAGATACTCATGCTCTACCTGCTGAGCCATCTCAGTTCTCTTTTTTTGCTTGCATCGAAACCTATTAATTTTTTGAAAATAGTAATTCAAAAGAGAAGGGAATTTAGTTTGCCAGGGAGAGTTTGACTGGCAGACAGACAAGGTGTCTATCTCGGGGAGGGGGGGGAGGAAGGAAGGGCCTCCCCCCACACACACCTTCCATTTGGGATCCCTCTGCACCCAAACTCACCGTATCCGAGAGCTCAGGCTTCAGATCCAGCTTGAGGAACCGGAAGGCGACCACAGGCATGATACAGACGACGGTGGTGAGGGCAATGGTCAGCCACACGGCAGGTTGGGCTAGTGTGTTCTGGGCATTGCCTGGGCAGAGGAAGGAAAGCAAGAGGTCAGGGAGAGAGGGAGAGATTCAGAGGTGCCTCTGATCTGGGAAGTAGGGGAGCTCATGGCAGCCTGGGCACCAGGTCCCCCTGCCGTCCCCTCCCCTGTACGAAAGTGCAAAGGAACTTTCCCATAATGCACCTTGGCCAGCTCACAGAAATGTCCCCTAGTACACAGCCGCTGGCCGTGCGGCAGAAATCTCCCAGAATGCACCACCTTTGTCAATAATAGTTTCTGCAGTGAGGCAAATAAATGAGGCATGCGTGAGAGAGGGCAGGGCGGAGAGAGAGAGAGAGAGAGAGAGAGAGAGAGGAAGTTGTAGACCCAAACAGAGAAGCAGTCTCCAGGCTCACCCACAAAACGGAACTGGTTGGGGAAGAGCTGGAAGAGGCCGTCGCTGTGCATGGCGAAGAGGATGGCGAAGTAAACAGCCAGGCTGCCCCAGATGAAGAAATGGTTGATAGCCGTCCAGAATCCTGTATCCAGGCCAATCTGTTGGGGGGGGGGGGGGAGAAGAAGGTCAAGTCATGGGGGCGAGGGATGGCACACTTCCTGCCGCCCCACAGCGTGAGCCACCAATCTTGGAGAAAGGTTCCACTGAGCATATGTGGAGTGCTTTCCCCTCAACACCCGTGGTGCGGCGGCAAATTCAGAAGCGCGGGGTCCCTTCCTGATATTCACAGTGACACCCCCTCGCAGCTGTGCCTCCTTTCAAAGTTATACAGCAAACTCCTAATAATGCAATAATTCTGATTGGGGATACATTGCGATGATCCCCTTTCACCAATGCCAAGGGCTAGTAGAAATCTCCCAGAATGCACTGCCCTTGGCCACCTAGCAGAAATCTCCCAGAATGCTCTGCCTTTAGCCCCCTAGCAAAAAATCTCCCAGAATGCACCACTCTTGGTCCCCTCATGCAGATGCAAATACACCTTGGGTGGAGCAGCTGTTTTATTCGCAGCAGATAATAAGGAGTAGAAAGCCAGGACTGGTGGGATAGAGAAATATGATGATGTTGTTGTTGTTTGGGTTTGTTGTCCTACCTGCACACTGACGACGATGACGAGGGAGGTCGCCACGGTGACGGCAAAGGACTGGTAGTCGGCCAGGTGGGAGTTGTCGCTGAAGACCCCGTAGGGGATGAAGAACATGAAGACGGAGGTGTAGATCCCTTGAGCGATGCAGATGAAGAACTCCCGCTTGTTGAAGAGCAGGTTGAGCTGCCCCGGTTCGTACAGCTTGGGGTACTCCAAACTGCGATGCTCAGGCACATCCTAGGAAAAGGGAGTGGGGGCAGGGCTAAGGCTTTAGGACTGAGGGCAGGATGGCCCCAAGCAGGCCAGGGACGGACAGGGACAAAAACTGGGTGTGGCACACACAACGCAGGCTCCCCAGAGGGGATAGACACACCCCAGAAGAAGTTGGCCGTTCGGGCAAAGGGGGCACTGCTCAGTCAATATCTAACCCAGGGGTGCCCAAAGTGAGTACTATTGCCCCCCGGGGAATGGTGGGATTACCTGGGGGTGTTAGGAGGCAAGGGGGCTGCATGGGGACGCTGGAGGTGTAAAGGACTTTGAAAAGCTGGTATCGCTGGATCAAGCCCATTCATTGTGTTGAATTAAAAATGAAATAGTTCTAACTGGATTTTGAATAAAAGTGCCACAATGCAACTTTTATCTTCCCTGGTGGGTCGTGCAAACTGCTGTTCCGAGTAATGCTTTTTATAGGGGCAGGGAGCACTGGGGAATTGGTTTACGGAACAGGGGGCAGTCGCTCGAACAGTTTGGGAACCACTGACCTAAGCTAAGGATCTAACCCACTGATCTAACCTTGTGGCCCTTGCCGGACTTGCAGCGTCCCTGACCATTGGGGCTGGCAGGGCTGTTGGGAGTCCAAGAACACCTGAAGGCCCGTGAGGTTCCCCACCCCCATTTTACCCTTCCAACTCTACAAATCTAGGATCCCTGATTGGTTGGGACACGATGGGTGGAATTCTAGGATCCCTGATTGGTTGGGACATGATGGGTGGAGAAAACTTGTGGGTCCCACTTCTGAGAGGGCCATGGGTTCCCCACCCCTGCCACTGGTCCATCTGGCTCACAGGAGCCTTTTGCCAATCTGTTGCCCTCTAACCATTATACCACACTGCCTTGGGGGGGGTGGAACTGCTGGGGTTTCTGTGCTGAGCCAACAGTTAACCACCTCTGTCCTAGAACTTCAGAGAACTTCACAACGGCACTCAGGAACGATGACTGAGCTTATGTAATTCTTGGGCGTTTGGGAGAGACAAAGAAGGGCTTCCAGAGCATGTGCGAAGGGCACTGCAGAGGTAGAATTAACACGACTGACCTGGTCAAAGACACCCATGGCGAGCACTGGCAGCGAGGTGTAGACAATGTTGTACAGCGTGATGAAATATTGATCATAGACAGTCTTTGAAAAGAGAGAGGGAGAAATTGAGATGCTAGAGAGAGAGAACAAAAGGAGCTCACGGGCTTTGGCTGCCCCCTACAGGCCCATTGGTGTAAAACAAAACCCAGTCACTCAGCTGGAATTTGAAGTTTGCTGCATTTCCACAACATTTTACAGTAGCTTTTGGGGGGGGGGAGTAGGATTTTCGAACCTTCAACTTCATCAGCCCTCAACAAGTCCCTAATCGACTCAGGACCCAAATAGCTGAAAGATCCCCTCCTTCTCTACAGTCCCCCTTGGGATGTTGAGATTCGCAGAGGGGCGGCAGGAGAGGGCCTTCTCTGTGGCAGCCCCTAAAATGTGGAACTTCCCCTCCACAGAGGTGCGTTGGGTAACTTTTATTACTCAGCTTTTGGAGAATTCTGAAGATGCGCTGCTTTACCCTGATTGCAAGCTGTTTTAAACTGCTTGTGTTTTAGTTGTTGTAAAATGCCCTTATTGTGAAGGGCAGATAGCAAATTATAATGACTGTCATCACCAAATAAGATTGGCTACTTAGCAGGGTGGAATGATTCCCTTCACTGCGTGATCCCTGATAGCCTGGGATCACGGGTGTGGCTAATCCACGGCACCTCTCCTTCTCTCGGTGTGAAATCGCTGCCTTCAGCGACTTACTAAATCTATTCGAAACTGGCGGGGACCAGAGGTTCTTGAAGGATTGGACTAAATTTGAGAAATATTTGAAAAACAACTGTAATCAACAAATTACGCTTATAGGCTTGCAGGAAGTTTTGTAAGGAGAAATGTATGAAATATTATAGGGATAAATTAGGAAAATGAAAATGGATTAGTGATTATTAAAAATAATAGTGAAATAAGGAATACAAGATGAAGTTAAAAAGCATGACGTTAAAATGAAGATGAAGTTAAAAGTTAAGACGTGGTTGATGGAAGTCCAAAAAATATTGTATAAGAAATGAATGAATGTTAAATGATTTATGGAAAATATATATAAAACTTAATAAAAATATTATATAAAAAAATCTATACCCCACCTTTTTCCTCCGAGGAGCTCAGGGTGGGAAGCGTGGAGCTTCTCCCCCTCCTCATTTAACCCCCCCCCCTAGTTTGATTCATTTGGCTATGGCAATCAGGTAGCCAAATGAACTGGGCTGGATAGCTTTCGTGACACCATCCCCTGCTTTCCGTGACCCTGATAGGCTAGGCTCACTCAATGTGTGGCTAATCCAGGAAGTAGAAGGAAGCATGAGCCTGGAGGAAGCCGCCCCACCCCACCCCACCCCCCTCCGATTCGCCAGCCAAGTCACCTGGGCAGAGAAGCCGCAGAAGAAGCCGAACCAGAAGTGCACCATGGTGAAGGCAAAGTTCTTGTAGAAGAAGTAGCAAAGGAATTTGCACATGCGCAGGTAGGACCAGCGCCCGTGGACCAGCAGGAGGCGCTGCAGGAACTTGAACTGCGAGAAGGAGTAGTCGGAGGCGAGCACTGCCTGGATGCCCTCTTGGCCGCTGATTCCAACCCCGATGTGGGCGGCTGCCGGGAACACAGGAAACGGAAAGAGGGGTAAGTAAGGGAAGTCAGGCTGCTAAGGAACCCCAAGCTCAGATGTTCCATCTTAGGAAGGACAAAGCACATGTGGCTTTCTCTGTTTCTAAAACAGGAGAGAGGAGCCTTTTTCCCATATGGAGGGCCACATTCCCTTCCAAGAGGCCACATTTCAGTGGTATGCAGGGCCAGGTGCCTCAATCTATCGTGGCTCTGCCTCTCTTTGGAACTTTCCCACCCTGCATAGGCCTTCGTCACGGCAGCCTGTTTATTTCCTCCTCCCTCCCAGCGCATTTTCCTTTTGTGCTGCGGCATTAGAAAGAAAAAAACCACGCATCCGCAGAACTAAAAAGACAAAAGCTCACACAAGCGCCGCCCCCGGGACTCACTCTTGATCATGCTGACGTCGTTGGCCCCGTCGCCGATGGCCAGCGTGACGGCCTTCTTGTACTTTTTCACCAGCTCCACCACCTGGGCCTTCTGCAAGGGGGTGACGCGGCAGCAGATGACGGCTTTGCAGGCGCAGGCTGTCTCCAGGAACTCCAGCTCCATGTCGGCCTCCAGGGCGTGCGCCTGCGGGGAGAGAGGAGAGCGAGGGACGCTCAGTGCGACCTGCTGAATAACTGGATTAGGCTCTGGGAAGATCCCCCCAGATAATCCTGCAGACCAAAAGGTGATTGGAATGGTAGCTCCAGGGGGGAACTACAGTTCCCAGGATTCCTTTTGGGGCAGGGGCAAGTCGTATGTGTTTAAGAGGTGACATGATGGAAGCTTATAAAATGAAAGTATTACATGGAGGATAGAGAATAGTTTTTTTTCCCTCCCTCTCTCGTTACTTAGAACTTACAAGCACCTGAGCCAAGTGTTGGAAGGCCCAGGGCAGCTAAAAGGATTTCTCCATGCAGCGCAGAGTTAAACTGTGGAACTCACCGCCACAGGGGCAGTGATAGCCGCCAACTTGGATGGCTTTAAAAGAGGATTGGGCAAATGCACAGAGAAGGCAAGGCACAATGGCTATGTTCTACCTCCACTGCCAGAGTCATTATGCCTCTGACACCAAGTCCTGGGGATTGCAACTGCTGCTGCTGCGGTCAAATCCAGGCTTCCCATGGGCTCCTGGGAGAGCAGGATGTTGGGCCAGATGAACAGGCCTCGATCCCATGTATCTATCGTCCAGACAAAGAAGCAAATAACCCCTCCAGGAAACGTATTATTACTATTATTATTATTATTATTATTATATACAGCCCTTCATCGAAAGATCACAGGGTGGTTCACAACATGAAAACACAAAATTAAGCATTAAGATAAATTCAACAGCGTAAATAACTTTTGTGATGGATGTGATAATGGAATACTGAATGGCTTGATTTATTTAAAATATGCAGGGATTTAGGTTATGCAAAATGAACCATGGAAGGAGAAGAAGGGAAGTCACCGATATTTTACGGTTGGTTAAATGAATATTCTAAATTTCAAAGCAGAAAATTTAATAACAAATTACACACACACACACACACAGACAAAATGAGAACACAAAATGCATAATAAAACAATAACAAACCAGCAATCCGCCTCCCACAAAAAAGACCATACATAGAAGGTATTACTAGATCACTATTGCGAGGGGCAATAGTGTCTCCCAAGGGCTCTCCGGGCCCTTAAACTACAGCTCCCAGGATCCTTTGATTAAAGAGGTATTGAAGTGCTGTATGTAACTGTAGGTGTGAATGCAGCCTAGGTACCTCCCCCCCCCCTCCTGGCGCTCACTTACCAGACTGTGCCCATTGATCACCAGGGCGTACTCCCCAGCCACAGCCTCCAGCACGGACGTCAGCTTCGAGGCAGAGAGCTTCTCCTGGTAGGTGAACCCATTGCCCACGGACCGGGAAGAGTCCACCAATTTCTCTCGAGCCTTCCTGCCGGAGAAGGTGGGGAGGAAAGCGGGCGGGGAAAAGGATTTGAGAAGCAGCCACGGAAAGCCAGCCAGCCGAGGACTCACCTGCCTTCTTTCTAAACCAGGCACCCCCAAACTTCGGCCCTACAGATGTTTTGGACTACAATTCCCATCTTCCCCGACCACTGGTCCTGTTAGCTAGGGATCATGGGAGTTGTAGTCCCAAAACATCTGGAGGGCCGCAGTTTGGGGATGCCTATTCTAAACCCTCTAGGGACAGATTCGGCAGGTCAGAGGGAGCTGCGTCAAACCATTCCTATGGGGTTCATTGGGCTTATTTTTTTTAAAAGTTACCTTTCCGTTTGTGTGGCTTGGAAAGGGGCAACGGGTAGCACAGAGGAGAGGGAGAGGGAGAGGGAGAGGGAGAGGGAGAGGGAGAGAGAGAGAGAGGGAGAGAGAGAGGGAGAGAGGAGAGAGAGAGAGAGAGAGAGAGAGAGAGAGAGAGAGAGAGAGAGAGAGAGAGAGAGAGAGAAAGAAAGAGGAGTCGCAGAGAGAAGTGTGGAAAAGAGAGAGAGAAAGAAAGAAAGAAAGAAAGAAAGAAAGAAAGAAAGAAAGAAAGAAAGAAAGAAAGAAAGAGAGAGAAGAAGTAGCAGAGAGAAGTGTGGAAACGACAGAGAGAGAGAGAGAGAGAGAGAGAGAGAGAGAGAGAGAGAGAGAGAGAGAGAGAGAGAAGGGTTGCCCCTGGCCATTTTTGGTTTTTGCTCCACCCATTGCTGTCTTTAGACCTGTCCATTTCAGGAATCCGGCCCCAAGAGATCACCACTGCTGGAACCATACCAGTAGCAGGAACTGTGTTCCCTCCACACCTTGACTAGCCAACAGAGCAGCACATTATGCTTGCATGCAATGTTTGGTGCCAGAGAAATGGAAAGGCGGAGAAAGCTCCCTAATGGAGGGGCCACCACCAAGTGGGCCACGCCGGCGGGCCACCACTCACCGCAACTCCTGCCGCACCTCCAAAACCGTGTGCCCCGTGATGATGAAGACCTCCGTCATCTCGTCCGTCAGCATCTTGCAGGAGTAGCCGATGTTCACAGCCGTCTCTGAGAGAGGAGAGAGGACAGGCCCAAATCAAAACCCAAACCCTCCGGAAGTTAAAATTTTCAAAATGGGGCCCCAAGAACCTACCTTGAAGGGCAGAGCTACAGTTCCCAGAATTCCCTGGTAAGGGGGACAGGTGGTTAAACCACTCTGGTTAAACTGCAGCTCCGTGCTGCGATACTGCCGTAAACCGTCATGGCTTCCCCCAAAGGATTCTGGGAGCTGCCATTTTGGGAAGGGTGCTGACGGTCTCCTAACAACCGTCAGCACCCTTCCCCAAATGGCAGCTCCCAGAATCCTTTGGGGGAAGCCATGACGGTTTACGGCGGTATCGCAGCGCTTTGAATGTACAGTGTGAAAGTGGATTGAGGAGGCCCCTTGGACCTAGCAGGTTGTGCCGTAATAAAGAGTTGCAAGGACATTCCTGGGTCAGGCTGTAAAACGGGACACGCTCCGCCGGCGTTTGGAACAACTGCCTCACCTTGCTTGTCTCCCGTCAACACCCAGATCTTGATGTTCGCCAGCGTGAGGAGGGCAATGGTCTCCGGGACACCCTGCTGCAGCTTATCTTCGATGGCGGTGGCCCCCAGCAGCTGGACGGAGACAGAAACAAAAGGCAAAGTTACTTGACACCAAAACGTGGGGGACCTCCGATGCGCAGGCCAAATCTGGCACGCCCGGGTCCAAATTTGGCCCGCAAGGCAGCTCCTCGCAAACCGCAGCCACCTCTCAGCATTTGCGACCTCCTGCGAACGGCAGGAACAGGTGCAGCGGTGAAGGAAAGATCAGGAGCTTAAACGAGGGGCTCCTTGGGAAGCTCCTGATTAAAAAAGGGCATTTATTTAAAGCAGTCAATATGGTTCCTTCCAGATATATTGCTGGACTCCCGGCTCCCATCATCTCCGCCCACTAGGCAAAGCTGTCAGAGGCTGATGGGAGTCCAGAGGGCTATTCCTGTCGGGCTACCCCCTGATGTGAAATATCATTAGTGGAAAATCTTAACTATGTTTGTACATAAAACAGCTTTTAGATTTTAGCGAAAAAATACCCTCCAAAGAGGAGTGGATATGTAAAATGACTGGTACCTTGGTTTACAACCATAATCGGTTCCAGAGGTCCGGTTGTAAACCAAAACAGGTTGTAACCCAAGGAGCGCTTTTGCCAATGGGCCCTCCCAAAAAATAGGGTTATAATAATAATAAAAAATGGGTTGTAATCCAAAAAAAGGGACACGCACTTCCGGGTTTGACGTGGTTGTAATCCAAAACGGTTGTAATCCAAAATGGTTGCAAACCAAGGTACCACTGTATACAATTGGCAAAAATAACAGCAGCCATACAGTTACAGTCAAATCAAAAGTTAAGACTACAATGGAAATGCTTTGAAGACTATCTAGATAAACACTGTTCACGAAACAATATGTTGATATGTATAGACTAAGACTGTAGAGTGTATAAGAAGAGTGATGTTTGAATTGAGAGATGAAAGAAAGTTAAGATTAGGAATGCAATGTTAAGATCTAATATAATCAAGAAGAGGTATCGGGCGGGTAGTGGTGGAGGGGAGACAAGGGTGGGTGGTAAGACTATGTATGTAATTTTATTTATATTTTATTTTTGGTTTCTTTCCTTTTGTCTTTTCTGTATCTTTTTGAATTTCTTAAAATAAAAATTCATTACTTCCCCCCCAAAAAACAAAACAATAAAAGGCTTTTCGATTTTAACACGCCCTAGCCCAACACAATACACCTACAGTTGCAATTTATGTAATATATGAACAACTAGATTTTATATTTAAAAACTGCAAATAAATAAACAAGTAAATAATTTTTTTAAAAAATAATAATAATGATCACACACTGCTCAAGCAATAAAAAACAAGAACGAGCAACACAGCGGTGAAAAGCACCAACCATCATGTCGTTCTCCACTTCCTCGTAAAGCCGGGCCAACCTCTCCTCGCGACCCTCGCCGGCGGAACTGGCTCGCTTCAGGCGCTCAGCCCAGCCTGCGTAATAGCTCTCTTCGAGGTCGCGATAGGCCAGAACCAACGTCCGCAGTCCCTCGCCGGCATATTCCTGGAGGTGGGGAGGAGAAGAGGAGGAGAAGGAGGAGGTGGAGAAGCAGGAAGCACTTTTTGCAGATCACCGTGGGTTGCCCCCAACTCAGCACGGTTCTATTTAATCGTCGCTTTTTTCTTTATTTACATGAAAGCGTCCGAAAGGGTTTTAGAATGCAAGAATAGCAACACGAAACCAAACATAAGAACATCCTTTGAACAAGAACCTAAAAATGCTGATCCGCAGAGAATCCGTAAAGAGGACGGTTCACACCCCACCCCATTAAAAGCAGGAGCAAAAAACAACAACAGAGGACACACACACATTCCCAATCCCCCTTCAAATTAAGGCCCAAATGCCCAGGCCAAAAAATGAAAAAGAAAAGAAGAAAGTTTGGCATCTAAAATGCCATTTTTAATGACTTCACCAAAATATATATACAGTGGTACCTCCGTTTACAAATACAATTGGTTCCGGAAGTCTGTACTTAACCTGAAGCGTACTTAACCTGAAGCGAACTTTCCCATTGAAAGTAATGGAAAGTGGATTAATCCATTCCAGACAGGTCCGCGGAGTACTTAAACTGAAAATACACAAACCGAGGCGTACTTAAACCAAGGTATGACTGTAAATATACAGTGGAACCTCGGTTTATGAACACCTCGGTTTACGAATTTTTGGTTTACGAACGCTGCGGACCCATCTGGAACAGATTAATTCACTTTCCATTACTTTCAATGGAAAAGTTCGCTTCAGTTTATGAACAGACTTCCGGAACCAATTACACCCATGCTTCGGGTTAAGTACGCTTCAGGTTGAGTACTCCGCGGACCCGTCTGGAACGGATTAATCCACTTTCCATTACTTTCAATGGGAAAGTTCGCTTCAGTTTATGAACGCTTCAGTTTATGAACAGACTTCCGGAACCAATTACACCCATGCTTCGGGTTAAGTACGCTTCAGGTTGAGTACTCCGCGGACCCGTCTGGAACGGATTAATCCACTTTCCATTACTTTCAATGGGAAAGTTCGCTTCAGTTTATGAACACTTTAGTTTATGAACAGACTTCCAGAACCAATTACACCCATGCTTCGGGTTAAGTACGCTTCAGGTTGAGTACTCCGCGGACCCGTCTGGAACGGATTAATCCACTTTCCATTACTTTCAATGGGAAAGTTCGCTTCAGTTTATGAACGCTTCAGTTTATGAACAGACACCCGGAACCAATTGTGTTCATAAACCGAGGTACCACTGTATCCATTATATACCGTATTTTTCCGTGTATAAGACTAGGTTTCCCCCCTAAAAAATAATGTCAAAAATTAGGGGGCGTCTTATACACAGATACATCTCTCTTCCCCCCATTTCTTAAATCTGAGTCCCCCAAAATAGGGGGCGTCTTATACATGGAGGGCTTATAGGCGGAACAATACGGTATGTAAAAATGCCCCTGCTGCAACCTGTCCTGTGGCACACTTAGATCCTTAATTCCACTTTTGTGTCAAATGAATTTCCCCATCTTCCTTCCCTGGTCGTCTTCCTTTATCCTGCATCACCTTCCCCATCAGTGCCGTTTTTCAATACCAGGAGAGAAAATTAAGAGCTCAGTGGGGATAAACAAGAATGAGAGAACTGCCAAAATCCTTGCCTCCCAAAAAAAGGAAATCCCATTTTTGAGAGTTCAAAGCGAAGCTGAACAGACACAAACTGAATTAGGTTTTAATTACTGCTTTGTAAGAACATCAGAAGGTCCTGGTTGATGGATCAGGCCAGTGGCCAATCACAGTCCAGCATCCTTTCTTCACAGTGGCCAATCAGGAAGTCCACAACAAAGGCAAGAGCCCCACCTCCTCGCTGTTACTTAAAAGTATGTAAGGAGAGACTGGGCTCGGATCAGGTCCAAAAGCCCATCCAGCCTGGGATCCTGTTCTCACAGTGGCCAAACGGCCCTAAGAACCTAGATAGACTGCCCCTGCACCTGGAGGTTCCTTTTTTGCAAATCATTTTTTATTGATTTTTCAAAAAATTTAACAATTGATTCAAATTCAAAACAAATTTAGAAGCTGACTTCCTACCCCGCTTTCAAGAAGTTTCTTTTCTCTCCCTCCTTTGCTGCTCACAGTGCAATCCTTTTTTTCCTAATTTCTGTTCCACTTCTTAGAAGTTTTAACATTTTATCGTTTATTGGCCACCCTGTTCTCAATTTCCGGGCATGTTTCAATCCCTGCTTAGCCTTTTGTTTAACCAATAACATTTCCCCAGTTATTCACGTAGAGTTATTCCTCCTTTGTAGACCTGGAAGTTTCGTAAGCATGCCAGAAGAGCCTGGCTTGCTGGATCAGGCCAAAGGGGGGCCCATCTAGCCCCCAGCATCCTGTCCTCAGTGGTCAACAGGATGCCGCAATGGGGAGCAAATCTCCCCATTTGCGATTCCCACCAACTGGTGGAGGAAGAATAACAGCCACCACGGCTAGCAGCCCTTGACAGGCTTAGCCTCCAAAAAGGTGCCTCTATTCAAGTCGCCCAAATTGGCAACCATCACTAGCCCCACAGGACGGCAGTTTTGATTTCCACCCACCCCCTCTCTCGCTCCCCCCCAAAAAAAACCTACTTACATTCAGGTGGTCAGTGGTGACATTATACAGCTCCTGGCGGCCTGGGTGAAGCCTCTCCAGCAAAATAGTGTCTGCTCCTTTGCAGTACAGCCGGATCTGCCCCTCGTGGTTCCGTACTTATGGGGAGCAGGGAGAAATAGAAATACTTTATTTTCACTGTTCCACTTGTTTACAGTGAGATTAAACGAGCCCCCTGTCCCCCCCCCACAATCTCTGTCCTTGTTACACTCTGTGTGCTGTTGCAACCCTCATGGGTCACTTCCGACCTATGGGCCTTAGGTGGCCGACCTATGGGCTAGTGCCTCTCCATCTTCTTTCAGCCTATCCTACCTCACAAGGCTGGCGTGAGTATAAATTGTAGCAGGAGACATGGGTTAAAATTTGAAATTATTTATAGAATATATAAAAGATATATTAGAAAAACCAAAACTCATACTAGATATATAAAGGTGCTATGAAGATTTAAGGATTTGGATAATGTGTAACGGTAATATTCACAAAAAGGTAGAGTTATTTGAATTATGGATGAATTTTAAAGATTTAAGTAAATAAGTATATTTAGAAATAAGGAAAACAGTACGTAGAGGTTGTATAAGGATTAAAAAGGGAGAAATTCAGTACCAGCTGAGAAGTCGTAGGGGGAGGAAAAGGGGAGGAGGGGGGGCAGGGCGGGAAAGAAAGACCGTTCGGAAAACGAGACAACTGTAACGACAATGTTATGGCTGTATCTTTTTATTAATATTATTTGTTTGTAACATTTTGCAGTGCATTAAATAAAGCTTTTTTTATATTAAAAAATAAAGGTGCTGGCCAGGGCTGCATCAATAGGAGTATAGCATCTAGATCAAGGGAAGTAATAGTACCACTGTATTCTGCTCTGGTCAGACCTCACCTGGAGTACTGTGTCCAGTTCTGGGCACCACAGTTCAAGAAAGATACTGACAAGCTGGAACATGTCCAGAAGAGGGCAACCAAAATGGTCAAAGGCCTGGAAATAATGCCTTATGAGGAACGGCTTAGGGAGCTGGGCATGTTTAGCCTGGAGAAGAGAAGGTTAAGGGGTGATATGATAGCCATGTTCAAATATAAAAAAGGATGTCATATAGAGGAGGGAGAAAGGTTGTTTTCTGCTGCTCCAGAGAAGCGGACACGGAGCAATGGATTCAAACTACAAGAAAGAAGATTCCACCTAAACATTAGAAAGATCTTCCTGACAGTAAGAGCTGTTCGGCAGTGGAATTTGCTGCCAAGGAGTGTGGTGGAGTCTCCTCCTTTGGAGGTCTTTAAGCAGCTTGACAGGCATATGTCAAGAATGCTTTGATGGTGTTTCCTGCTTGGCAGGGGGTTGGACTGGATGGCCCTTGTGGTCTCTTCCAACTCTATGATTCTATGATTCTATTATTCTAGGGTGCAAGTCATCCCTGAGAATGTTCCTCGCTCTTCTGAGACAACAGTTTCCCACGATAACATCTAGCGGACTCAGGGGACAGCCCACGATATCGTGTTGCTGTCTTTGCCACCCTCCGTAGGGACTCTCTGTCCATGGCTGTCAAACCAGCAAACCACACCGTAATGCAGTATGAAAGAACACTTTCTATCGTGGACCGATAGAAAGAAATCATCAGGGGAGACAAAGGGAGAGGAGACAAAAACCCCACAGATTTTAAGCACAAGCAGGTTGAAATTTATTTATTGCTGTTCTAGCTCGTTTTTCCTCCAATGAGCTCGAGGTGAAATATATGTCGTTTTGAGTTGGAAAAAAAATGTTAAAAATAACCTTTTCTAAAAAAAACAAAAACCTGAAGCTTTCCTTTTAGGAATTCTAGGTGCCGAAATCCCACGGGAACAGAAAAGGCTATTTATGTATGTGACTACAGCTGTGTGGATGTTACTGGCCCAAAGATGGAAAGAAGATAAAAGTCCCTACCAGAGAAAAATGGCAGGTGAAGTTAATGGACTGTGCTGAAAAGGCTAATATGACCGAAAGAGTAAAAAATCAGAAAGACAGGGGAGGGTAGAAGTCCAGGAGATTCCCTGGAATCTAGTTTTTCTGTTGTATATGTGACTGTAAGATTTCAACCTGAAAAACCAAATAAATAAATTTCTAAAAATAAAATAAAATAAATATACAGTATGCAGTTTCTTCCTCCTGCTGTATTTTATCCTCACAACCACCCTGTAAGGTACTGCAATCTGGGACGGGGGGAGAGAGCAAATGAGACTGACTGGCCCAAGGTAGATACCTGAAATGAGTCACAGAATCATAGAATTGTAGAGCTGGAAGGGACCCTGAGGATCATCTAGTCCAACCCCCTGCAATGCAGGAATATGCAGCTGTCCCTTACAGGGATCGAACCTGCAACCTTGGCATTATCAGCACCATGTTCTAACCGACTGAGCCACCCAGTGAGTCTACCCCTCTCTCTATGGCTGTAGACTGTTTTTAATCCTGAATTTCAAATTGTGGTAACCCGCCCAGGGACTTGCTGGAGAAGGGCGGGCAATCAATTTAACCCATGCCTCCTGCTACAATTTCTACTCACGCCAGCCTTGTGAGGTAGGATAGGCTGAAAGAAGATGGAGAGGCACTAGCCCAGAGGTCGGCCACCTAAGGCCCGTAGGCCGGAAGTGGCCCATGAGGGTTGCTTAACCGGCCCATGAGCAGCCCCCAAACTGAGCTGCCTGCTCGGCGAGTCCCTGCGCACTGCGCTAAACTGGCACAGCCCAGCACAGGGACTCTCTTCCGCGGCTCTGGAGATCGCTTCTGCGCGGGCGCGGTTTTCGGCCTCTGGGCAGGCGCAGACACAATAATTTCCGGCCCCGCGCTACGCCGGTCTGGCCCACAAAGGATCTCCGCGGGAGTGATCCAGCCCGTGTCCGGCAAGCCTTGCCAACCCCTGCAGTAGCCCAAGGTTTGGTAGCCGCTCCCCTGGTATCCCATCCCCATTCTCACCAATGACCGACATGCGCTTGCGGACGTTGTTGAAGTCCAAGATGGCCAGAAGCTGGTAGGTGACGGGCCGCCCCAGCTCCTGGATCACGATGGTCTTTGGGGTGCGTCCGCGGAAAACGAAGCCAAAGTTGCGGGAGGCGGTCACCAGGGCGCCCTCATCGGGGGACTGGGCTTTGTAAAACAACTCCCCTGTTTGGGTAAAGAGGAAGAAGAGAGAGAGAAATATGAAACTGGCGCTGCAAAATGGCTCCTGAAATACAAGAGACCGCCATCAGCATTGGCACTCTGCGGACTCCTGAAGACACACCTGCTTCGCTCCTGTTGTCGTTTTAACTGCTTTTAACTTGCTGGAATAGCTCAGTTGTTGGGTTAAAGTCCCGCGTTGGGCTAGACCAGGCATCCCTAAACTCGGCCCTCCAGATGCTTTGGGACTACAACTCCCATGATCCCTAACTAACAGGACCAGTGGTCAGGGATGATGGGAACTGTAGTCCCAAAACATCTGGAGGGCCAAGTTGGGGGATGCCTGGGCCAGACGACCCTCATGTCCCTTCCACCTCTACAATTCTACCCATTTAATAGTTATGCTTCTTAAACCGCTTCATCACATGTTTTAGTTGAGGGTGGTTTCAGCACATCAAGCAGTATATAAATTAATCAATAAAACCAACAGCTGCACCAACTCAGGCGATAATCTGCTTTACCACCCACCCTCAAAGTACTTCTCCGCAAGTGGATCCTTACAGAGAAAACGAAGGGCACCATTTGCTCAGGGCGGCCGCTATGGGGCCTTTACCACTCAGAGGTTGGGGGTGGGAGCCTCAGCCGCAGGGGAGGAAATGTGCCCCCCCCCCAAAAAAACCTTCTCTGTCTGGCTCATGGGATGCTCCTCAAGCCACGCCCTGTCTTCCTTCCTCTCATTGGTCTTGCTTGCCTGGTGTGTGTAAGCAACCTTTGCCTATCTAGACTATACAAAAGTATAAAAGGTAAGAGTCACATCCCTTGCTTCACCCCCTTTTGCCTCTGTCCCCACCCAGGTTGTTCAGGAAGCAATGTGGCCTTGGGATGTGGGGGAAGACTCGTGTGTGTGTGTGTGTGTGTGTGTGAGTGAGTGAGTGAGTGAGAGAGAGATTTTTATTAAATTTTCTGTTCTACAATTTAGAATATTCATTTAAAATGTCACCGACTTCCCTTCTCCTCTTTCCATGGTTCATTTTGCATATTAAATAAATCCCTGCATATTTTACATAAACTAAACCATTCGGTATTTCCATTATTACATCCATCAAAACTTATTTACCCTGTTGAATTTATCTTAATGCTGCCAACGTTTTCAAGTGTGCACAATTTCTCCCCACATATTCAATAAACACTTTCCAATCTTCTCTAAACGTATGTTCTTCTTGCTCTCTTATTCTATATGTTAGGTCTAGAAGCTGCGCATATTTCATCAGTTTAAGTTGCCATTCCTTGCTCGTTTTCCATTTCTGGGCTAACAGAACATAGGCCACTGTAGTGGCAGACATCAACCACCTTTTTTGACACCTGGGAATTTCCATTTGAATTATCCCCAACAAAAAGGACTCTGGGTGTGGTTGTTGTTTTTGGAAAAGTGCTTTTAAATATTTTTTTCAATTCATTATGAATTATTTCCCAATACTCTTTTACCCTGTTACAGGTCCACCACATATGAAAGAAGGCCTCACTGCATCTCCAGCACTTATCTGATTCAGTCTTCTACATCTTAGCAAGCCTAAAATTAAAGGTAAAGGACCATTAGGTCCAGTCGCGGACAACTCTGGGGTTGCGGCGCTCATCTCACTTTATTGGCCGTGGGAGCCGGTGTACAGCTTCCAGGTCATGTGGCCAGCATGACTAAGCCACTTCTGGCGAACCAGAGCAGCACACGGAAACGCCGTTTACCTTCCCGCCAGAGCGGTACCTATTTATCTACTTGCACTTCAATGTGCTTTCGAACTGCTAGGTGGGCAGGAGCTGGGACCGAACAACGGGAGCTCACCCCGTTGTGGGGATTCGAACCGACAACCTTCTGATAGGCAAGCCCAAGAGGCTCAGTGGTTTAACCCACAGCGCCACCTGCATCCCCGTTAGCAAGCCTAATTGGAGTTAAATACCATCTGCAAATCATTTTCAAGTATTGCTCCTTCAAGGAATAACATGCTGTAAACTTCAGAAGACTCTCCATCCCTTGTAGCAGGGCCAACATCGCCTCCTCTTCCCACACCCACACCCCCATTTTTTAAAAGACCCTGATCCCAACCTGGGCTCTTCTCCTCGGACATGACCGTGTGGCAGAGGGAGAGGAGGCGGAAGAACTCGTGCACATGAGGGTCGCCGAGCTTGACTGCTTCCAGCAGCGCCGCATCCCAGAAGGTGAACTTGGGGTCCGCCAGGGGATTGAAAGAGAAGTCCACCGGTTCCGTTTTCTGGGGGAGGTGGGGAGAGAAGAGGAGAAGAAAGGGTTAAAAACAGTGGTGGCCGGGTGAGTGTGGGGACTGGTAGGGTGGGAGGCCAGGAGCTCGACAGTAGGGGGCGCCAGAGGCAATGGCAGGTGGGTTTTCGCCCCCATTCCCCTGCTCCTGATCCCTGCTGAGTTCTCACATGATCAAAACTGAGAGGAAGGAGGGGGAAGATGCTGGGAGGGAGACACACCTCCTGGACTGGATGTAAGAAAGGCGGCAGGCAGGTGAGGAGTTGCCGGAGAGCCGAGTGAAGCTGGTGGGGCATAGCCCCATTTGCCCAAAGAGAACAGCCTCCCATGGCCAGCAATATCACCCAAGATAATAATTGCCTATTTTTTGAGGCTATTATTGGATTGTTGTAATTGAAAACTAATACAAATTATTATTAAAAATTAATAATGCCTATTTTGACGAGGGCTAATGGGGGGCATATAAAAAGCCACCCTACATAAACTTTTTTTGGGGTGGGGGGATTTGCAGCGAAGGTTTCATTTGGTCCACATTTTTAAGTCACTGGGACCACATTCGTGCTTCCAGGACAAATATGCCACTCGAAATACAAAAACTCCTACTTTCGAACGAAGGATTTTCATCCTCCAGACGGGACATTGGGGAGTTTAAGATTAATCTTTCTCTTAATAGATTGTAAGCTCATCGGGGCAGGGACTTTGTCCTTTTGCGCGCTGTGGAATGCCATGCATCCTAATGGGAGTATATAAATTAATTAGGTGACCATTATCACTGTTATTATTCCCGATAATAGGTGCCAGCTCTGCGGGTGGGTCTTTCCGCCACCACTTTCCTTCCCCCTCCCCGCCCCCTGGGGTTCTGTACTGCATGCCTCCCCTTAATTAAACCCCTTTCTCCGCTCCTTTCTGCCATCCATCCCGTCGCCGAGATTCTCCCACAGCTCCTACCTCTCCGAGCTCAGCCTTGTAACCCAGAACGTCCAGGACATCACCTGCGAGACAGAGAAAAATAAAGAGCGAGGGTTACGACCTTTTACAGGTCCACCACATATGAAAGAATGGACCCTCAACCTCAGCACTATTCAGTCTTCTACATCTTAGCAAGCCTAAAGGTAAAGGTAAAGGGACCCCTGACCATTAGGTCCAGTCGTGACCGACTCTGCGGTTGCGGCGCTCATCTCCCGTTATTGGCCGAGGGAGCCAGCGTACAGCATGACAAAGCCGCTTCTGGCGAACCAGAGCAGCACACGGAAATGCTGTTTACCTTCCCACCGGAGTGGTACCTATTTATCTACTTGCACTAGACTATTCCTTCTCCTAGATGGGCTCCCTTTCCAGGCGGACGAGCCCCATCTGCTCCTCACTTCCCTCTACAGCATGTGCAGAAACTGCTTTCTTGAACATCGGGCTCATTATTGGTCTTGTCTGTTCAATCCGCTGGAATCTGTCTTCACATGCAGTGGAAGTCCCTAACTCACCGGGGTTTGAGACCCATTGGCTACCCTTCCCTCAGCTTGAATAGTACAGTGGTACCTTGGTACTCGAACGGCTTGGCTCCCGAATAAATTGGCTCCCAAACGCTGCAAACCCGGAAGTAAGTGTTCTGGTTTGTGAACATTTTTCAGAAGCTGAGCGTCCAACGTGGCTTCCGCTTGAGTGCAGGAAGCTCCTGCAGCCAGGCGAAAACCGCACCTTGGTTTTCGAATGGTTTCGGGAGTCAAACAGACTCCAAGAACAGATTAAGTTCGAGAACCAAGGTAGAGAAGAAGAAGAAGAAGAAGAAGAAGAAGAAGAAGAAGAAGAAGAAGAAGAAGAAGAAGAAGAAGAAGAAGAAGAAGAAGAAGAGAAGAAGAGGAGGAAGAAGAAGAAGAAGAAGAAGAAGAAGAAGAAGAAGAAGAAGAAGAAGAAGAAGAAGAAGAAGAAGAAGAAGAAGAAGAAGAAGAAGACGACGTGTGATCCTGTCCTCTGGGGTATTAGCCACCCCTCCCAATTTGGTGTCATCTGCAAACTTGATCAGGATGCCCTCAAGCCCATCATCCAAGTCATTGATAAAGATGTTGAATAAGACTGGGCCCAAGACAGAACCCTGTGGCACCCCACTAGTCACTTCTCTCCAGGAGAGAAGTGTGGTGGAGTCTCCTTCTTTGGAGGTCTTTAAGCGGAGGCTTGACGGCTATCTGTCAGGAATGGTGTTTCCTGCTTGGCAGGGGGTTGGACTGGATGGCCCTTGTGGTCTCTTCCAACTCTATGATTCTATGATTCTACGATTCTAAGAAGAAGAACCAATAACAGCAACTTTTTTATTAAAAAAACCTAGTCATAATGACAACAAAACTGGTTTCGAACCCGGTGCCTGAATTTTGGGCCACCTGGCTTACCGTAGCTGCGCCCGTTCACCGAGCACTTGCTGAAGACCATGATGTTCTGGGTGAGGGTACCCGTCTTGTCAGAGAAGATGTACTCCACCTGCCCCAGCTCCTCATTCAGGGTCGTGGTCCGGGCCTCGGCCGGCGTGCACCTCTTCACGCAATACATCTTCTTATCCCAGTTGATGAAGTAGCTGTGCCCGAGGCGAATCACCTCCACGCTGCACAGACACGGGAGGAGGAAGAGGTTAGCGCAGGGCTAGAAACCAACCTGTGGCACCAAGGTAAAATTCATTCCCCCACTCTCTTTTTTTGCCTCTGGCCCAGACTACCACTGGCACGTGGCCCTCGGAAACATGCCCTCGGGTTCCTTGCCTCTGGATTGGGCCCAGGGCCTGGAGAGATCCACCAAATGTCCCCTGGCCTGCCTGGAGGCTCCCCGAAACCACAGATTTACAGACAGGTGGGTGTAAAAGCTGCTCTGAACCCGCAGGATAGAAATCCAAAGAATGAACAAAGAAACAAACAGAAGCACCAAGAAATGAGAGGAAGACCTGGGAATCGGCTGGTCACAGGCCTTAAACACTCTCCCCTACCAGGGTTTGGGGGAAGGGGCGGAAAGATAGATTACACCTTATAGAAAAACAGGAAGCTGCCTCATATTGAGTCAGGTCATTTGGTCCATCTAACTCAGTACAAGCCACTCCGCATTTACAAGTGACATATTTGCACGCAACTGTGCACACTTGCAGTACCAGGAACCTGGAAATAGGGAGTACCCTGGCTTGCGAAGAAGGTAAAGGACCCCCAGATGGTAAAGTCCAGTCAAAGGCAACTATGGGGTTGCAGCACGCGTCTTGCTTTCAGGCCAAGGAAGCCGGCGTTTCTGGGTCATGTGGCCAGCATGACTAAACCGTTTCTGGCGCAATGGAAACCAGAGCGCACGAAAACGCCATTTGCCTTCCCGCCGGAGCAGTACCTATTTATCTACTTGCACTTTGGCGTGCTTTCGAACTGCTAGGTTGGCAGGAGCAGGGACCGAGCAACGGGAGCTCACCCCGTCGCGGGGATTCGAACCGCCGACCTTCTGATCGGCAAGCCCAAGAGGCTCAGTGGTTTAGACCACAGTGCCACCCGCATCCCCTGGCTTGCGAGCAGACTCTCCAGAGCCCAAAGGTGGAGGCCTTACTGCTTAACACATGAGCAAGCCCCACTGCCCCCCAGGCATGTGCGTGCCAGAGGGGCAGCAGGGGTTTTCTTAACCAGCTCCGCTGATGGGCAGGGAAGCTGCTTCCCTGTGGGTCAGCTGTACAAGCTGGGGATGTCATTGGGATTGAACCCGGGTCCTTTGACAAGCAAAGCAGTTGCTCTATCACTGAGCTATGGCCTTCCCTTAAAAATAATTGCTTGTGGAATTGAACTAAGAGAAATCCCAGGAAGCTGACTTAGACAGGTGTATCACCCAGCTCAGCATTGTCAACACTGACCGGCAGAGTCTCTCCAGGTGTTAAGGCAGGAGATGCTCCCATCTGTACCTGGGAGATGCCAGGAATTGAACCTGGGATCTTCTGCATGCTCTAACCACTGAGCTACATGCCTTATGCAGCTCACCGGATTTTATGGAATGGATCATCCCACTCACCCCCTACCTCACCGTAAGCTGCAAGGACCCAAGCAGGGCGGGAAGAGGGATTTGGGGTGGCGGCGCATGCTCTTACCTGGGGGCTAAGGGTGTGAGGGAGAAAGAGAAATTCGTGCTAAAGAATCCAAAAGAAAAAGAGAAATTAAACCAACCGAAAAGAGAACAGACACAGATAGCAGGGTTGCAGGCAGGGAGAAAATAAGATGAAACCCAAAAACAGAAATGTGGCAGTGCAGAGATCAGGACATACTAAACGTGGATGACAGAGGCATCATTAGGAGAAGGTGGGATGAGCACAGCAGATCGTTCCTGGTAATAGCATCCGCATAGAATCACAGACTTGTAAAGCTGGAAGGGACCCAAAGGTCATCTAGTCCAACCCCCTGCAATGCAGGGGTCTCAAAACATGGTCACCCATCCAACTTGAAACCACACCGGACCCTGCTTAGCTTTGCAAAGCTGCAAGCAGCTTCATTGCTACACCACTAGGAGGATCCAAAGTCTCAATTCCATCTCCTCCTGAAGTTGTAGGCGGGTTTTGAGTCAGCACAAGCTCCAGTTGCAATCTCAGCTCAGCTGTGAACTTGTTGGAGGTGAAGCGGTAGGCAAGTCACTCGACCTCAACCTTCCCCATCTGTAATAGGGGTGTAATAAATGCTGGCATGTCTTACAGGGGTTGATGCAAGGATTGTGGGCCTGTATTACGTAGGGGCCGTGCCTGCACGAAGCTGCAGAAGGCTCAGTCTCACTGACCCTTTCTGTTTGCAAGGAGGAGAATGGGAGAGTTCGCTTTCATTTTTAGACACCTTGCAGTTTGTCGTGACATCCAAAACAGGGCAGATTACCGCCAGTTGAAACTACGCGCAGCAGAAACAAGCTACCTCCAAAACCTAGTTTATTAATAATAATAATAATAATAATAATAATAATAATAATAATAATTATTATCTATACCCCGCCCATCTGGCTGGGTTTCCCCAGCCTTTCTGGGCGGCTTACAACCGAATATTAAAAACAGTACAGCATCAAACATTAAAAACTTCCCTAAACAGGGCCGCCTTCAGTTGTCTTCTAAAAGTAAATTAGTCGCTGGCTTGTTTTCCCTAACCATGGTTAAGATTATCCATGGTTAAGACTAACCATGGTTAAGACTAACCACGGTTAAGACTAACCATGGTTAAGATTAACCACAGGCCCTTTTTAACAAGTCAAGGCAACCATACGTCAGGCATGTACCCCAATATATTATGACCCCCTTATTGAGCTACTGAGAATATTGAAAGGCACATCCCATTACCGCTAGGAATTATTAAGGGTGACAAAAACAGTGGGGGAGTAACGCAAGTAATAGAGAAAATTTAAATGAAAGTGATGTGTTAAAGTTTTGGAAGTTGTTTTTTATTAACTATGGTGCAAATGAAATGTATATTTCTTTTTTTTGTATAGATTTTAATATTAATAAAGATTTTTTTGCAAAAAAAAAAAAACAGTGGGGGGGAGAAGAGCATCTCAAAATACCTGACGTAGAGGGAGATGGGGACGACCGTGTTCAGGATGATGATGTAGGACCAGAAGGAGAGGAAGCCAGAGAAAAAGGCACTGTCGACCGCCTCGTCCCAGGGCAGGTAGATCTGGAAGCAGGCGCCCACCTCGTACTCCCAGATGGAGTTGCCGATGGCCAGGATGACGCCCATGCACACAAGAAAGCCGAAGATCTGCCGGAGAAGGTGCACAGAGTATTGAAAGCAGACCAATAAAACACGCAAAGAGAGGGCAGAATCTTCTAGGCTCAGGCAGAACGGGAGGGGAGACTCCTTGCTTAAAAACTGTGAGGAGAAGGGAGTCCTCCTGTGGCCCAATGGGTCAGTGCATCCGGCTGTTAACCAGAAGGTTGGTGGTTCGAGCCCACCCAGGGACGGCTGCAGGCAGAATCCCTGTATTGCAGGGGGTTGGACTAGATGACCCTGGGAGGATCTCACCCAACTCTAAATTCTAGGAAGGGAGGGATGGAGCGGGGAGCTTACCTACCCAAAGCACCAAGGTGTTCATCAAGCGGTCAATGCTCGTTCTCTTGAATTTCGTGCGGCCGCTGTTCTGCATCAGTTTGGTGTCTGGGCCTGGAGGAGCCAGAGAAATAAACATACAGGAGGAACGTGAACTAATTCACAGTAAGTTGACCCCAGCATTTAAAACATCTGCAATGGCGATGACTGGCAAATGGAGATGACGGACTTTATGGAACTTGCCGAAATGACTGGGAGACACCGCGACCGGGAAGAAGAGGAGGTGGAGGAAGATTGGAAGAAATTTAAGTTATATCTTGAAAAATATTGTAATATTTAATATCCCTTAGGGAGTGTTGGAGGCTGTCGGTGTAAATATAGGGAATAGGTTACGTTTTTATAATTTATTTCTTTATATATACATATATGTATAGTTAGATTTCAAGGAGGTATTGAATTTTGGAATTGCCAAAGATGATTTGACATGAAATTCGGAGGGACGGGATTGGGGGGAGTTATTTACCACTGTTTTAAAAAAATTCTGAATTTATAAGAAATATTTTTGTTTGTTTCATGTTTGTTTGTTTTATTTTGTAAAATGGATAAATATTATTGTAAAAATAAAATAAAATAAAACATCTGCACTGGCTGCCCATCTACTCCCGAGCCAGGCCCCAGGTTCTTGTCTTAAGTTACGAAGCCCCAAACAAATTAAGATCCAAGGTTACTGCTTTGAGGACTTGCCCCTGTAACAATGTAAATTTCCTGCATTGGGCTAGATCAGGCACGTCCAACTAGGTTTTTTAGGGGGAGACACCAGAGTTGTTGAGCATTTTTTTCCCTTTCCTTTTTATTTTATTTTTTTGGGGGGGAATAACGATCGCTAAGGATCCAGCTATCGACCAGGATTGACCAGGAACACCCTGCGATCTACCAGTAGATCACGATTGACCAGCTGGTCATGCCTGGCCTAGATGACCCTTGGGGCCCCTTTCAACTCTACAATTTTATGGTTCCATGAAATGAAATAAGTAAGTCAAGGGTGGGGGGCACAGACTTCCCCCCCCCATTGTTGTGACAGGGACCTTGTGAAACGATTCACCCTCTTTTCAACCACATCCTGACAGAACTTCAGGAGGCCATGAGAGATCAGGTGGGGGAGGGATAATAACCCGCCTCCCTTTTCCCTTGTGTGTTGGGTCTTTCCAGATTGTGCATCGAAGGGCAGCCTGATTTTGGGGGTGGTTTGTGGGGAGGCAAGGTGCTCTGGGTGAGGCTCCTTGGCTGAAGAGCAGCGTATGAAGCGCTGTAAGGAAAAGTGAAATCAGCTGAAAATAACCTCACGCACCTGCGAAGATGACAAGACCAAAACACCACTCTGTATTGCGGAGGACGCAGCCACGAAGCAGCATATTCTGGTTGCTCAAGGGGTGCTTGCTGTCCTTCCAGTAGAGCGTCCCGCTGAACTTGTCCAACTTATTGTTGGGCGGCTCGCAGATCACCTCCCCTGAAGTCAAAAGGCATCAATTCATAACAAAATCCCCAGCCGGAAGTAACTTACTTACATTTCCTCCAAGCGAGGAAATGCAAAGATCGCTTTTGCTGGGTGCAGCAAGCAGAGGCTGGAGGTGCCCACTGGGTGCTAGGTGGGGAGCCCAACAGCAGGTGGCGCAAGAGCCAATGGGAGACTAAGAGGAAGAGGGAGCTCAGCTATTCATGGTCCACCTAAACGGCCTCGGTCCAGTATACCTGAAGGAGCATCTCCATCCCCATCATTCAGCCCGGACACTGAGGTCCAGCGCCAAGGGCCTTCTGGCAGTTTCCTCACTGCGAGAAGTGAGGTTACGGGGAACTAGGCAGAGGGCCTTCTCGGTAGTGGCGCCCGCCCTGTGAATGCCCTCCCGTTAGATGTCAAGGAAATAAACAACTACAGTGGTACCTCAGGTTAAGAACTTAGTTCGTTCCATTCTTAACCTGAAACTGTTCTTAACCTGAGGTACTACTTTAGCTAATGGGGCCTCCCGCTGCTGCCGTGCTGCCGCCGCGCGATTTCTGTTCTCATCCTGAAGCAAAGTTCTTAACCCGAGGTACTAGTTCTGGGTTAGCGGAGCCTGTAACCTGAAGCGTCTATAACCCGAGGTATGACTGTACTGTATTGGACTTTTAGAAGACATCTGAAGGCAGCCCTGTTTAGAGAAGCTTTTGATGTCTGATGTTTTATTGTATTTTTAACATTCTGTTGGGAGCTGCCTAGAGTGGCTGGGGAAACCGAGCTGGATGGGCAGGTATAAATAAGAAATTTATTAATCATCATCATGATCATCATCACTTTGACGAGGATTTCTACTCCAACCACAGCAAGGTCTAAACAGGTTCATTCTTCATTTCCTCCT